>NW_014332756.1:25573-70478 GCF_000341935.2 Cephus cinctus
GGGGGGGGGGGGGCTTTACAATCGAAAATAAAAACTGCCTCTGAAGATGAGGTAGTAATGAGTATTGATTATAGAATAATATATTGGCACAGATGAAGCGATAAACATGCCATCTCGTACTGTGTGTTTGCGATGAACTTTGTAAATAAAGTATTGTACGATACAAAATTGTCACAACTTTGTATTGGAATTTGTATCTTGACTAAACTCGCAGGTCTACTATGGAACAATTCACTGCTGTTGAAATTTTGAGTATTTTAACTGTATAATTCGATATTATAGATTGAGAATATTTGGAAAAAAAATGTTAGTGAACCAAAAGATCAAAGGAGCTACTGGCCTCTATGTTTTCTTATAATCATTCTTTTAATTATATATAAATACGGAGTCAGAACACGCGATTGTATTTTAGCTGAAAATGTATCCTATGTGTATGATATGTATACTGTGTAATATGAAGTACAGAGTGCATTATCGGATTTACCATTAGTCGGTAAGTTACCTATCACTTACCAAAAACTTTACGTTGCCAACCGAGCCTTATCCAAATAAAAAATAATTCCATCCAGAAATAGACGAATTATGAGTGGATAAAGTGCATAAGTATTTTCCTATTTTAAGTATATTTAATGTGTATGTATGGACGGTGCTTAGTCGTACGCATACAATCATTACTTATAGTGTTTTCAATTGACTGAATTTATTTCACAGCGGATCTACAGTATGTAATACCGTGCGTGTTCGATTAGCGGAATGATAAGGGTCATACGAAGTTTCTTATGTTTGATTCTGATCTTCAGTGTCTACCGAATTGCACTGCACTGTGATTAAACTTACCTACTGAGTTAAACTCTGTAACACTCACGCGTCGAAGTGCCTGCTCCTAATAGATCTACACCTCACACCCGCTGCAAGGAATTTCGACCAATCGAAAATGTTATTAGTAAGAACGTCTAGACAGTATCATAGGTTATGTCTATGGTTGAGCTGTTTCTACAACTTGCGGCATAAAGTATACAGGGAATGATTGACCGCCATTATTGATAAAACAACAGGTGTCCATCCAAATAAGGTCTCGTCCCAAAGAGATGGTGGTGACCGGTTACTTGCCAATATACGTACATATATAGAACTTGTTTGACCCGAGCTATAATAATTAAATATATGCGTCTTCCAAGTATGCTTTGCGCCAATCTAACAACGCAATCATTTCCAATATTCTGCATTCTTTTTCTTCGTTACGTCCATACCTCTTCTCGAGGTAGTCGATAAGCAAGCAAATGTGGTTTCGGTTGTCCTAGTAGTGGCAAATACTGCAATACGTACCCACAAAGATATCTTAAGAGTTATCGCGAAGGTACTCTGGCAATAGTAATTCAACATTGGCATTTTCACCTTGTTCGTGCAAGAAGGCGCATCGACACCGTCAGTTCCATCTCGCTGCATGCTCGTTGCTGCTGCACTCTCTTGGCCTGTCAACCGGATGTGGATTAGAGTGCCGATTTCAATTTGGCAAAACGCACCTCATCCTCCGCCCCGCCTACCACCCTCGTACACACTGCAGCCCGCTAACTGCTAACTGCATCATTTACACGGGTTAAGGCACTCTCTTTATCAAAAAGAAACGCATTATATCTTGGAGTTGCCTCGTGCGCCTCCAGGAAATTTGATATATATATATATATATATATATATATATATATATATATATATACAATTCTATTTATAATTGTTAAGCTTTATTATTATGATTGTATCCTCAAAGACACGTGCACTCCGTCCTCATAATTATGCTCAATTACATGCTAATTAATCTCGAACTAATATAATTACTTTGTCCTCAGCTCAGTTACAGCAGATTCCATCAATTGGATGTCTTTCGCAGACCTGTAAATTTTTGTTCACCAACGTTATCCAGGGAGTTCGATCGACGCGTGCACGTTCTTCTAGATCGAACAGGAATCCGTGTCACTGGCGCATATAATGTTAAGATAGGTAACACAGTGTCAAGCTTGTTACGTCTCTTAGATCCCATGTATACGTGAGCCTGGTGTCGCGTGAGTGTGAAAAAGATTGAGGATCAAGCCCCTTGGGCCACCTGCTGCAACTGCACTAACTGAACCGGCTGCTCCGTTGACAGACGGGTAGAAGCGACGCGTGGGGCAAGCACATGGTAAAGAGAGATAACGGAAACTTGGAAAGGTTATCGGTTTCACCATCCCGATACACCAAGAACACTTTTCGTCTCGTTCCCTCGTATGGTGTGCACAGGACGTTCAGCTATCGAGATCCCAATGCAGAAGGTGGCATCCTCTCAGGGTCCCGCCCGTCAATGCCAAGTGCATCCTCGCTGCCGATAGTCGACACGTGTCGCATACGTTGCAATGGGAGGGAATGCATCCAAGGATTCGAGGGAGAAGGAGATAAATAAAAAAAATATTGACAGATTAGAATTAATGACGGCCATTACCAACGAACAACGAAAGGAGGGCCTTCGACCTCACTGTCAGTTCTAACGGCCGCCGACACTGATAAGGATAGCCGCGAATAACGCATCACGATATTCACGTGTTTATTAAATGTCTTGTCATATTTAATTGTCTTGGTCCAGACTAATCAGCTGCTGTGAAAAAGAGTCTTGGTTGAATTTAAGAAAAAAGGGAAGAGATCAAAAAAGGAGAATGAGGATTAATGAGAGAATTGATTGGAGGGTCGGGAGGGGGAAGAGGATTTGTCTATGAACCGAGGAGAGGGGGGAACGTGCGTCATGTGGTAATATTAATAATATTATTAACAATAATCATAATAATAAAAGAATGGAAAATCAATTATTTTGAGGGTGGTCCAGGAGGGGGCTTGTGTATTTTCTTTAAGGGGGGAAACCACATTAGGAGGTTCAAAAATCGTTTTTTTTTTATTCCATAAATTGTTTGCTTAACTATCCAAGAATATACTGTAAAAATTTCAAAGCGAAATTCACATTCGCTTAGATTTTATGCGCATAGAACCGAGCGCTCGTGTACAGGTTACAGGCTCGAGCACGCACAGCGGTAGGGCAGAATTCTACCTCAGGTGTCGCTTTATTTGCGTACCCTTGTAGTGGAACCCAATCTTTGTCTCTTTCTTTTTAAATAACGGTATAGAAGGTACCAGAAGCATCGACACAAGGGATTATGTCGGTTATATTAGGTAAAGCGACGCTGTAACAGAGCGTCTTACTTGGCGCCAGTTTTCATTTAGCCTTCTACGAGTGCGTTTGTCATTGGGAGTGAGAAATGTCTTCGTATCCGAAAGGTGATCATGGGAATTACAAACGCCGTAGTAAACCGCGTAAAAGAAGTTTCCATGGGAACCAGGACGACGATAAACAGAGTGATAATGAGGAAGATCAAAGTGCTAGTGCGAAAAAACTCGACAGTTCTACGAGTGAAAATTGGAGTCGAAGGAAGGTCGCGAGCTCGAAAAGCACTGCTGCAAGCGCAAAATAAAGCCTATGAGGAAGAAGAAGGATTATTATATGGTGCTGGAATCGCTGATTAATAGGTGAGCACTCAATATTATTGTTAACTTCTTTCAATTTCTAGCTCTCGAGACTTTCTTTTTTAAACGCGTTTTTCTCGAAACGACGTTTTTCACATTTGCGGGAACTCTAACTCAAAAAATAATTAACCGATCATTATGAAAATTGATACTATGATTCTTTATAAAAAATAAAAAAAAATCACAAAGGTTGTTCAAAATATGAATAAAATGATGTCAAAATTTCATTGAATTCTAATTACTTTTTCCCACTCAACAAAAATTCTAAAATATCCGTGAAAATGAACCTCCTAATGTGGTTTCCCCCCTTAATGCCTTTCATTATTTTTTGCTATTTTTGAATTCCATTTATATACCTAATTACCCACATTTATCGTCCGATTACACAGCTTCGGCGAAAGTTCACGTCGCTATATTTTGCACGCCTTGAACTCGATTCCCTCGCATGCATGTGGACTCGATATCGATTGTGATCGGTAAGTAATCGGTAAGACGATTCGAGGAGTAACTCGGGTATACGACTGTAGCAAATAGAGTGAATTTTTATCATTCTCATTTTTATCACTCTCCCCCTTCTCCCTTCCCCCTCTCCCGCTCTATCTCTATTTCTTCTTTTCTCATTGTATTTGAAATGACCGCATGACATGTTTCGTCGAACAATTTGATTTTCATGCGACAACCGTAAATTTGGGTAACGCTCGGGTGGCGAAATATTCATGTTAATGTTGACCGATCATTCGATAGTAACGCTGCATTGGATTGACCTCGACGATGCATAAATGCATGTGGTCCATCGGGTCCCGATTGGTCTTTCTGAATTCTGAAACAACCACGAGCGATCGCCGTTGTTAAGCTGTTTGAATTTTTTTTAATCAATTTCTTTCAACCCCTCCAAGTCATCGCTTTTTTTTCCCTTGCGCAGCTCCTCTTCGTCGCCTATCCGACCCTAGCTCCTACCCGGTCCTGAGACCAGGCGAAACTTCCGGATCGTTTTAAAATCGTTATCAACTGTCATAAGCCTAGTTTAATATTTATGGTATCGTGCACAACCGGGTATCAAGTATTCCGATTACACCGGGTGTAACCAGAAGTAAGCAGCAACTCTCGAAGATCGCACCGGAAGCGTTCACCAGAAAGGGCGAACCCGGTACATGGTATCAGTTGGAACAAATCTGATCTTTAATGTATCCGAGGATCGTCGTAATATCTACATACGATATACAGATTGGCATCGAGAGATACGCTCACGGCTGTCCAGCCGAATGTGCCGAATCTGCCGAAGGTACGCAAGGTGAAAGAGGTAAGGAGGAGTGGTAGGAGCCACGGGGGGTGGGGAGTGTGAGATGGTTGGCTAAACGAAGGGTGGGGTGTATCAGGAACGAGAGGGTTAGCTATATAGCCACCTATGTGGGTACATGCGAATGCGTAAGATACAGAAGAGTGAAGAGGAGGAGGTCTCCTCAACATATATGCGGAGAGGACGCGCGCCTCCTGACTCAGTGCTTGACAGGCCAGCAAGCTCTTAGCATCTCTCGTGGTGGCACACGGAACGGGATAGATAGATAGATAGATAGATAGATAGATAGATAGATAGATGTGTTTTATTAAGAGATAAGAGAGTGTGAGAGAGAGAGAGAGAGAGAGAGAGAGAGAGAGAGTGTGCGTGTGAAAGAGAGAAAGAGAGAGGGAAAGAGACAGTGGTCGCGAGAGACAAACAAAAAGAGAGAGAAATCGAGCGAAGCGATCGAGAATCGCAAAAGTCGTTTTTTTCAAACCCGACCGACTTCTCAGGCCTTCGAGATCTTTTTTCTCTCTCTCGTTCGTATTAATCTCGACAGTGAAGTACGGGATTTTTATATCCGACTCTGTATTGGCTATTGACACGCCGTTTGTTCCTGGTTGATACTGTCATTGTTGCACGCCTGGAGACAGGCCCTGGTCGGAGGAAAGTTCGTACGGATCGTCGGTAACGGATTGGCGGGAAATTTGAATAGGCTGCTGACACGGACTACTGGCATCCTCGTATGAAGATTTGACAAAGTTTCTGTAAACGCCGAGTGGAAGTTATTCTTGAAGTGCGAAGCGGCGGAAGGGAAGAGTATTCACGTACACCTATGTACGATGTGTGTGGACGCGTGACGTGGGACAAAATGAGAATGTACGATGATATATTTAGTGGTGCGGTGCGCTCGCGAATGCCGTGCGAACGTTTGTCTGTGAATTGAGAAAAGTCTGTCAGAGGTGAGAGGAAGAGAGAAAGAGGGGAAATTAAGTAAAAGAACAAAGTTTAAAGAGATATAAAGAAGATAGTCGTAGTTTGAAATAACTTTGAAGTTTGAATTTCTGTTACTTTTTTCTTTCAAATCGTTATCGCCGTCGTTGATTTCTTCATCTCCGTCCTCTTTTTTCATCTCGGTTCTTCTATTTCTATATCTATGATTACCGCGCGTGTATACTGGTGTCCGATAGTAACGCAGTCAGTCACGCTTTATAGTGAAAAACGGAAACTTATGTATGTACTTCTAGCACACCAGATATATACAGTGTGTGTTTAACGCAGGGACACGTAAAAATTCTCAAGTACTCGTGACAGATACTTTGCACCGTGTGTTTTGCATGGGGATATCGAAAAAAATTGGGATTAATAAGTGTGCGGTAATTCGCGATCGGTTGATACGGTGATAAGGAGATCGGTAAATTGATCGTTAATGATAAGAATAAAAATAATTGTTCTCCTCGAGATAAACGTATTGAGGGAGGGTCTGTGAAGCAATAATAATAATAATAATAATAATAATAATAAAGATCGGTAAAGACGATCGAGATGACGTCGGATGAGTGAGACGTCCACGTCCGCTCGCCGCGTATCCAGAAAACAGAAGAATAAAAAGGGAAGTGGAAGTGGCGGTGAAAGAAGAGACGAGGAGAAGGATAAGCAGAGGAAGTAAGGAAGGAAGAAGGAAGAGACAAAGTGAAGAGTCACCTAAAAATAATTTCGTTAATTTTAATCGACTTCCCCCACTCCCCCCCGCTCCCAACGATCCCGCCTCCTCAGAATCCCAGCGACGGATCGGCAAGATGATGATCGGGAAACACGTCATCCTCGGCGCTATGATAATTCTCGGGGCCTTAGACGGCCTCGGTCCCGTCGGCCTCCTGACCAGTACCCACCGTCTCGTAGTCGACGCAAGTAACGGGGGCTGCAACACTTGTCGCATACACGAGGAGATACGCGCATTTAGCCTGGAGATGATAAAGGAGCAAATATTGAGTAAACTGGGACTGAAGCAGGCGCCTAATATGACTGGACGTGCACCACCCAGGATCCCACCCATCTCCAAGCTCATGGACATGTACGGGATGCAGGCGGATCAACCTCAGGGCTTGGAGCCCGGCATTAGCCATCACGAGGAGTACGACGATTACGCTGCCAAAACTGAGAGCGTCTTTGCCCTCGCTCAACCGCGTAAGTCATTGAATCATCGATGTATAGTATAATATATTTCCATGAGTACTGATAGTCAATAAGTCTGTAAGTCAGTCTGTCAGTCAGTCAGTCACTAACTCACTGACTACGTATCTCATTCTCAGTCGCTTAACATTACACAAGGTGAGCGGTCGATGCACGTTTCTGCGCAGCTGCTTTTTCTTATTGCAGGGATCGGCTCTGTTTTACCGACGGGGCATTTATATTCCTATACCGCATACGCACGTAGGCGCACACGTGTATTGTGCATAAATGCGTATACATGTAAGTACGTTAACCGGCAGGCACGTATGTTCTCTCGTAAACGCTCTTCTGCTAGCAGACGATCTTTCTGTCGCCGGCGACACGGGCTTTTTGCTCTCCTGTGAACTCGGTATTTTCTTGGAAATTCTCCCCGTTCATTTTTAGTCCAGTTCTTGGTTGCCCTTTTTTACCGCGTCTGTGAACTCCCCTTTAGACTCGTGGGTCCTAACAGCGACGTCTCTATATACTCTTGAAATATGTCCCGTCTACTTGTGCCGAGTAAACGATAATAACCTTATCGTTGACTCTCATCCAGTGTCCTGCGCAACAGCCCCGCGATACTTGTCTACGATAGAAGACTCGTGCTGTGTGAATTTGTCAAGGGTTATCACGCGTGTAATATGCCCAAGTGTCGCGTATGTCTACGTATATGTGCACCAAGTCACGGGTATCCCTTATTGTTTATCCCTTATCCGTTATCAAATTTTTCATCGATACTCGAAAGTTCGTCGGTTTCTGTTTTTTTTTTAATTTTGTAAATTTTTTTCTATAACCTCATCTTTCTTCTAATTACAATTTTAATAGCATTTTTTATATTCTTTCGGATAACCTTTTTGAACTTACGTGATCTATTGTCGATTACGAGCTGCCAAGTGATTCTCGGTATTCTGGGACTTTTTTTTTCCAAAAATGCCTTGGGTATCCCGGTCGTTAGGATCTTTCACATCAAAATTTTGGATCCCGGCAGACTTAATCGGCACCGAAGGTCACGGCCCGGTGCACAGCCCGGTTAAGTTTTCTACATATATCGTAGACAAAGTCTTGTATCAGTTTGACCTAGGCAACAGTCTCGTTATTAATAAATGGTCCATTGGCCATGAGTGATCTATGCACTTAATCAATGATTGCTAGATCTGATCAATGAGCCATCAACATTATAAATGATCTTGAACGATACCACGTTTTAGCATAATCTCTGAAAACTGTTTTATACATTTCTCAAGTGATTTGTCATCAAGGTCAAGTTCTCCGAATGTTCTGGTATCATCGTACTGCTCTCCTCCTACCCTCCCGCGTCCCCTAGAGCCCCGTCAATTGACTATACAAAAAAAATACTTTTTACTCTGCGGCCACATGTAATCCGAGCGTGTTGCATATGTGCACACACGTTGCACGTGGATATACGAATCCCTGCGGGTTATTGCTAAGTGCATATTCGATAGGGATGACCGCTAGGGATGATAAGACGTCACCCTCCTCCTGCCGACAATACATGTCACTTTGGATCACTGACACGATCCCTGCTTTTAATCCGCGAGAAATTAATAAATCTGAAATGGATATATAACGTCAGTGAATAATGACGGCTGATAGGGGAACTGCGGTCAGCATACTCGCAGACAGGCGCCGCGTCGACAGAGGCTCTCATACGTGGACGACGTTGAACTCTCAAGTGGGATACATTTTTTGGCGATAGTCGAGTTGAGCGGCGATAGGAAATGAGATAGTAATTTTCGTACAGTTTCCTACGTGAAAAGTGTACAGGGCATAAGGCCGTATGAGGAATCGTGATCTTTGATTAGGAAATTGAGGAATTTCCCGCGCATCAGATGCGCGCGCAGTTTCGCGAGGATCGGCACGTGGACCAACGAAAAAAGACGTTTAACCACAGTACGCCGTGACACTCGTAAGGCGCGTGACCCAAATGCGAATTTCATGGGAGTTATTGTCGTCGAGGTGCGCTCGCAAGTTGCATCGATTGCGTCACGCGATGCAATTATTTAGCACGCTCGGTTTTAATGTCTCTGGTAACGCACGGGTGTACAGGGTTTTGAGTTGCTTTAATTCTCGTTTGAATTTACCTTTCGTTCCCGCCTTTTTTTTTCCTCGTCGGTGGCGCCACGTATCTCTCGTATTTGTCGGTTAGATACGCACTCGGATATACGTGGGACTAAACAGTAAGTTTTTTCGCAAAAGTATTGGTCAATTATTTGCTCAATGTACATGGTGACCTTACAGGTACACTTTCATACGTCCAACGGACTAGTACAAGTCTGATAGCTGGGAAAACCAAATGTCTCGTCGATCAGATTCGGTCATCATGAAAAAGTTAGCCGAGAGAATCGTCACGTCATGACCGATTCTAGTCAACGAGGGATCTGCTTTTTCGAGTTATCCGTTCTTGCACGAATAGTCTGTTCGACGTGGTAAAGGTACCTTCTCAATGAGACACGTCAGGTTTCGTAAGGACTGTCGGGTGAAAAATTACGGAGGGGGGGGGGACTCCCCGTCTAAGCGGAGCACGGTAGATATCGAGCGGATAATAGAAGTAAAGGTACGTTATGGGAATGGGAATTGTAGCTGGTAAGAAGGAACGATGGAATGGGGATGAAAGTGCATTACAACATTAATTTTGGGGTTCAATGCTCTTGGCGAATAGCTGTATTGGTATAGAGCGAGGAGTATCGCTAGACTCACGCAAGGGGCTTCTGTGCCAGTGTTCTCTTCCCCGATTGGCTGGCCCGGCCAGACTATGACCTCGGACACAAGGAACCGAAGGAGCCGATGGACTGACATACAGACGTGTCTGACCCTCCTCATCCTACACCCTTTCGCTACGGGCGACCTTCGATTTCGTCCATCGAACCCCCATTACCAAGAATCGAGGAATGCACCTCGCGCTCCTCCTTCTATGGCCGCTCCTTTTGTCTTTGCTTTTATTCTATTTTTTTCCACTTCTTTCGCTCCCTCTACTTTTGGCTCCTCTACGCTCTTTGATCTCTGCCAACCGAACTTATCTGCCGGTGTCTTCGTATTATGCATGGATCCCCCTTCAAGATTGACGTTCTGATACTTCCTGGCTGCTGGCTTCTTTTCTTTAGCTTTTTTTTTGTTACTGCTGAGTCTCACAATAGAAGGACGCGCGAAAGACGCTCGGGCGCGCGCAAAAGTTAAACAACCGGGAGATAGTGTAAAAGTGCAGTTAACCGGCTGACGGAGGTCGTTCCGTATCAATTATCATGAGTTTATTTATAGAAAACCCACGAAGATAATACCTCATATCATCATTGTTTTCCAAGTGCGATACTCATTAAGAATCCGACGGGCATTTAATTATCAGCACGTGGCCTTGTCGCGGACTAAGTGGATGAACCGTACAAAGGTACAAGGGATTCCTGTAGTAAGACCGTGACAATTCTTCATTCCAATCGGTTAAAGAATCTAAATCAATCTTCGAGCCCAGCATCCGATCTTATCCAATATCTGAAATCAATTCTCATCTAATGGACCAATTCGAACGCAGCATCCAGCATTGTTACAATACACCCAAGAAATCATGTCCCTTCCGCGAAGAATGATGTCGTTCACCATCAAAGAAGCGGCTGAACTATAACGGGTCCATCCAGCATCCTCATATGGTGCCGGTTCCTCGTACGAGTCCTGAATAGCGTAACGTCCTCCATGAAATGCCGTGTGTTTTCCTTATCTTGTCCTTATCCGTATTGACGCATGCGCACAGGCCATCCAACTGTACAGCGTTGAAAAAAAAAAACTTTTGTCCTCCCTACCAATCTGGAAAAATTATTTTCATTACAGATCAGAGGGTGAGACACTCCAAGGGCAGCTTGGACGTTCTGTACTTCAAGTTCTCAGACAAGATCGTCCAGCATCGTGTGACCAGGGCTGAGTTGTCACTCTGGATATGGGGCGACAACGAGGGCGACTCGCACGAGGGCACCGACGCTGAAGTACCAGTCACGATTACTCTGCAGAGGATCCTTCGCGGTGTCACTGAGAGCGGTATCTCCCTCCTCGGACCCCCCCTCACCACCAAGCACATAAGACCTCGCGGAAGGTGCGGCGCGTGGGTCACCATCGAGCTCAGGCGAATGGTCGCAGAGTGGTTCAAGCATCCGCGGGACAACCTGGGCGTCGCCATCAAGATCGGCTCTCCGGGTCATCGGCGGAACGTCCGTCTGGTCGAGACCAACCCTGGCGCCGAGTATGCCCCCTATCTGGAGGTGCAGACGCAGGAGCTGGACACGAGGCATGGCGCCAGGATCAAGAGGAACGTTGGTCTGAACTGCGATGACTCGAGTCAGGAGACACGGTGCTGCCGCTACAAGCTCACCGTGGACTTCGAAAAGTTCGGCTGGGATTGGATCATTGCGCCTAAAAAGTGAGTCTCCTATCTAGTTCACAATAACCAGTAATCTTTGGGAACCATGCAATTTTGTGTTAGAAATAATTGATATAAAAATTAAAGTAAAAAAATTCATTGGATCATATTTATATATCGCGTCGTTAACAATTTACGGCACTATACGTGGTGGGAATCGTTCGAAAAAGGCGTGTATCCGTTCGTGATTTGGAAGATCGGTATGTCTATCCTTGTCTTATGCACCTAAGTGCCTATATAGATACTACTCGCTCTGGCACTCACGACAGATATAACTTTTTAATTTCTAAGGTCTTTCTTCATACGTGTGGGTTACGTCAGTGGTTTGGTCAAAGATCAACGAGAAAAATTCTTCCTGATTAGCGATCAATTGCGATCTACGACGATTAAATTGAAGGATTAAGCAAACCAGGTTTCCTCCTTTTTTGATTTCAGGTACGACGCGAATTACTGTTCAGGCGACTGTCCAATGGCCTTTCTCCCAGCGTATCCGAACACGCACATAGTCTCGCTGGCGGAACCGCCGAATAACACGGGTCCCTGTTGTGCGCCCCGGAAGTTATCCGAGATCACGATGCTCTACTTCGACAACGAGTATCAGATAGTCTTCTCGCGACTTCCGGGTATGGTGGTGGAGCGTTGCGGATGCTCATAGTCAATCGGTCAGGATCATCGTGATCATCAGGACGAAGAGGATCATCGGATATCAGCGTGTTCATCAGCCAGAATGACCAGCATCCGTTATCTGGAGCAAGATTGAACAATCCCTCGTACAGGATCGTGATGTGATGATTACGCGGACCATGGACCAATGACGATGACGAGGTCGTCAATGATTGCGACCGTACGTACATATAGATGGACGGTATTGAAAATTAAAAAGCCGCGGGAATTTTCTCGTAGACTGAAAGTGCCTTGTGTGTGTGTGTGTGTAGGCCGAATGTGTTTATAGAAAAAAAATGGGGGTGGGGGTGAGTAATGGGACTTGGGGTGGGTCTCGAAGAGGTTGACTATGATTTGGCTATGGGATAGGGTCTGACCCAGGTGAGTCAGACAATAAGGACACAGATACGTAGCGTGATCGATAATGTGTATCGATTAAGATTTCAAGCACGAGGTATAATTATCCCATCGAGGTGTATATGGGCGTTTCCATGGCAAGGCTAATAGTTCCTAGCGTCACGGTATTATTTTTAAAGCGCCACCGGCACGGTGGCGCGCTACTATCGGCAACACTGGGGAATCCCCTCGTTCGCGCATACGTACCTCGCTAATCGTGCCGGTGGTCTGAAGATCTCGGTGTACAGTGATTACGTTTTTTTTGTCTTCTCTTTTCTATTGTAACGATTACACAATTTTTAACCCCAGCCCACCCAACCCACAATTTTGTTTTCTTGTCTCACGTGTCTCGTTTAATTTAGCTCAAATCCCTATCCCCTTTTTCCCCACCCTTCCCTCTCTCCCATCCTTGTCCAAATATGCACGTGACACTCGTCGCTCGCGCGTGCTCGCGCGTACTGCGACCGACCTTATGCGTGACTTATATTGAGTTTGTAAGTGCGCGCATCTCTCTGTGCGTTTGTCCAAATAAATAATAAAGCAAATAAAATAAATGAATAAAGTCAATGGACGTGAAAGGAGAATAAGCGCGCCGTAAGACAACGTTCGTCGGCAATAACAGCGTGTCGCCTTAATGAACTTAACGTTTCTTCAGTCCTCGCTATTTTTCCGTATATACGCCTACGATAAATGACAATGACATTACGTCACGCGTTTCAATCTCCCTTAAGCACCGCGTTATTGCCGTTGTTTCAGATGTCTTTTACAAAATTCTACGGCTTATAAATTGTTGAGCCATCGGCGATTTCGGATAAGTAAATAATGGCCAATCAATGTCCGAGGGCAATCACGTAGTTACTGCGGGAATCGCGGGGCGGGTGGAGAGGGGGTGGACCGGGGGGCCATAGATCTGCTCACCACTAACCCCCAACCCTTTCCTGACCCAGTCCCTATCCTGCCAAACCACTCTTATCCATATGTATACATAAGACAGGTGTATATATATACTCATATAAATATATATACTTAACCTATTTCAAATGTGTGACCGGCCGTGGGTCCGTTATCGCTTAAACACTCACCGTTATCAATTCTTTTCGCTTAATTATTTTTAAGCTTTATACGAAACTTCGCCAATTATCTTCACCCCCTCGATCCGCATTTTTAGCATTTTTTTTTTAAATTTACTTCACTGGTTCCTACAGTCCTTTTTGGATTTAACTTTTTCTCGCTATCTCTCTCCCTTTCGTCTTTCACTCTTTCGTACACGCCCCTCACCACTAGCCGTCTGTCTTAATCTTAGAAAAAATTACATCGATACGAAGAATTGTTCCTGTGCTTCTTAATACTTGACGAATTTAACAATATTAATTTATAAGCAGCCGCTCGGCTATATCATTCTTTTTCTTCGTATCGTTTCTCATTTTTCCTTCGATTCTTTCATATCTCCCTCGTTCCTCGTCCATAAACTTTTCTTAGACCCTCCTTCCTACCGATCCCACCCACGTTCCCCCTTGTTCTCTCGTAAACCACCAAATCATAAAATCTCGCGTTTTGTCAGTGTATAATATTAATGGAATTATGTACTCAGTATCCGATGAAAAAAAATACTTATATGTATAACGTGTACTTCCTAGGTAGAATGGATAGATAGAAGAATATTTATTCGATGAAATAAATGGTTTTTCGACAAAAAAAAAGAAAAGAGAAAAAGAGGTAACAATAATCACGAAGAATGAACATGAGGACTACTACGTATATTTCACATGGCACGATAATCGTGGGCGTATATCTATATGTATATATACTACGTGTTACGTTCGTAAAGCGCAAGACGCGCTACCGCGAAAGTTATACAGGGTTAGCTGTATAACGAAAAGGGAAGAAACTGGCGGGAATTTTTGTTGGAGTCGTTTGACTCCAAGAAAAGAAAAAGAAAGAGATTAAATGTGCATAAATCACTGTGAAATTTACAATGGCGATAAGTTCTTGTTTTTTTGTTTTTTCTTTATTTAATCGGCCACCGGCCGGCTAACCGTTGTCCTTGTTTATTATTTTTCTCTTTGTAGTTAAATTAAGAATTTACAAGGTCTTTAGACTCGCTTTCTCTCTCCTTTGTATACTCACTTGCAATGCGATCGAGCGAATACGGCTTTCGTTAACGGAAAAAAAGGAGCACTGCATTTATACGAGGTCGACCTCAAAATATTTGCTCGACAGATACAGCCACCTCCGATATGGCAAATTCGATTGGTGACGCGAGAGTCGGCATCACCATGCAGTAGGGTAATTGGCGTCAAAGACGTCGATATACCAGCATCGAGCATCTTCGGTGTAATCCAAAGAACGAAGAAGGAAAAGAGAGATGAGAAATATGAAGAATAAAAAGTATAGAAAGAGAGAGAGAGAGGGAGAGAGAGAGAGAGAGAGAGAGAGAGAGAGAGAGAGAGAGACAAGGTAAAAGAAGAGGAGTAGCATCGAAGAAAATAAAAATAAAAACTAACTCGATGCCCGCTATCGACACTCGACGAAGACGTCGATATAGGCGTGGATCCATTAAATAGCTTGAAGCTTATCATTTTGCAAACGACGTCGGTTTTTCGTAAAAAAGACATCGCTCCACCTCGAGTTCGATGTCGCGACCCGTGTGTTTTTTCTATTAACGTTGCAACGTCCTGCCGTCGGTTTCGTCGCTGGTGTCGGAGGAAGATCGCAAGATCGCAGATGTGACGTCGACGTCGAGCGTCTGTCGTCAGAAGTGACGCAGGTAGGTGAATGATAATTTGACTAAATTAATACAAAGCAAAGAGAAAAGAACAAACGACGTCGAAACTGATGCATAATTTGGATATGACGAAAATTGCATAAGTCATTAGCGGGTGACGGTGGTGCCATCTGGATGCCTTTGGTAAAGTTATTATATGTATATATATATACAAGCATTTATATATATATATATATATATATATATACACGTACACAAATGTTGGTCATGTTGGCTACGGCAATGCCAAACGCGAATCGCCTTTTTCAGTCGGTGGCCTGTATGTACTATATGTCCACGATTGAGATGCATCCTCGTCGCGACGCCTCTACATTGCAACGAAGACGCCGTAGCGACTTGTTTGTCTGCCGCGACGTTTGACCAAGAACTATTGCCCCTCGCATGCGCTTCTCGGATCGTTTATCGAATTATCTACAATGTACTAGCTTTACTTTTAAACGAGTCATTAATCAAAGTGCAGGGCCCGATTAAGCCAGAGCAATCCTGCGTTCTCCCCCCCCCTCCCCTCTCGCACTCTCATTCTCTCTCTCTCACTCACTCTCCTACGCGCAGCGAATGTACATCAACATAGTATGCAGCCACCAGTGGTGCATCGTGTGCGTCTTATAGTAGACCTCCAGATGCATTCTGGGATATGACAATCAATTAAATGAATACGAAACAACATTGTCTCAATTGCATAAGTCAAACTTGCCGTAGCAGAGATCAGTTGCACTTTAATTTATCCAAACAATCGCCGATAAGAATTTACAATTTTTCATTATCAATCGTATTTAGGAATCGATTATCGATGATCGTTCAAGTAGTACCGATCGATGTAAAACATTCAGTGCAACGATTATTGCGATTGAGAATCGATTGTATATAATCGATACTAGCTGAGAATCGAAGTAGTCCGCAGTGCCGCGAAATTGGAATTTATTTCTTAAAATCTTTTCATTCTTCCTCCTGCCCCCCTCTGCGCTTTTTTTCTCTCATTGTTCATCGAAGGAACGTGTACGGCAACAGCCTCGGACGTTCTTACCGCATAAAACCAGTCGACTTGCTTGATCGAGGAGACAATCGACGTCAGGACGTCGTCGATACAGCACGGCAGAGATAGGCGTATGAGCGTCGTTAATTTTGCGGGTGTCGCATGTTTTTGAGACGATTAATAAGCTCGGTCAGATACTAGGACTGACCTATAGCCAGTCGTGCGCTACCAAAGAGTGTTATACTCTGTTGGTCTCTCTCCCACTCACTCGCTCATTAATCCTTTTTCTTCTTTCTCTCTTTCTCTCTCATGTTTCGCCAATATGCACGTATAGCGGTATTCCTCAGCCTATATTACCGATGGCTGGGTTCTTGCGTGTGTTACAGACATCTACGAGTACATTAAGCCTACGTCACTACGAAAAGCTTAGTGTGTAAGAATCGTGCATCGTTCATACGATCTTAGATGCACGGACGGACGTCGTGACGCCGCGCGAGAGGGGCGTCAGGGGGGAAGAAGGGGAGCTAGGGACGCTGTTGCTCGCGACAGTTTCGCCCAGACGTTCTCGACACTGTTTGTCTCTGCCGCTCGGCAGGCACTCTTTTACTTTGTTTTCTTTCCTTTTGAATAACTCCGATCCAACCTAACCTAACTTAACATAACCTAAATTTCGTATATTATAATCAACAATTGGTCGACGGGGTTATCGCATTTAATTGATAAATAAACAAGGATAGCACGTTTTTATCAAATATACAGTAACGTCCAATTGAAGTGCAACACTTGAATTTTTTTACATTTTTGGGAAAGTATGACAGATTTCGAAAAACCAAAGACATATTTATTAGGAAATTTCCTTCCCGTTCGAATGGTAAAGGTTGTATCCCGATCGGATACAAGATGGCCGAATGGCAGGGGTTGGAGTGAAAAAGTGCATTTTGGAACTTTTTGAAAAATTCGAGATCTAGTAGTTCCGGAAGGAAATTCATATTTCTAATCAGGGCACGAGAGAGAGCATCCTTCGGCATTAAAAAAAAAACCCATATGAACCCCTGTAGGATCACTCTAGGGGGAGTTACATCCTCATGAAGTGAAAACACTTAAATTGCCATAACTTCCGAACGCGCCGGCCAATCTGGTCCAGTTTCTGCATGATATCATCTTTAATGATACTGCAGATTCTCACAAAATTATTGTTCTCGGAGATGATCTCGTGACGGAGATCTCGAGATTTCGCAAGCGCACCCGCAGCTTCCCCGCTATTTTTCATTAGGAAAGCGATGAAATAAAAGTTTCATTTTTAT
Source organism: Cephus cinctus (assembly GCF_000341935.2). NCBI lineage: Eukaryota > Metazoa > Arthropoda > Insecta > Hymenoptera > Cephidae > Cephus > Cephus cinctus. Next base: position 43,145 of record NW_014332756.1, read on the forward strand.
GCACGTTGTAGCTGAGCTTTGAAAAAATGCCTAAATTTTGTGAGTTTCGCTCGAGGCGCTCGGGGGACTACTACCCTACCACGCGCGCCAAGCAATTGTCCCCCGAGCGCCTTGAGCGGAACTCGCAAAATTTAGGCATTTTTTCAAACGGATAATTTAACCCATTAGCGTACTCGTATTTGGATGTTTAAAAGCGCGTTTTAATTGTTGAAATCTCAGCTACAACGTTTATAAAAATGAAACTTATATTTCATTGCTTTCCTAATGAAAAATGGCGAAATCTCGAGATTTCCGTCACGGGATCATCTCCGAGAACAATAATTTTGTGAGAATCTGCAGTATCATTAAAGATGATATCATGCAGAAACTGGACCAGATTGGCCGGCGCATTCGGAAGTTATGGCAATTTAAGTGTTTTCACTTCAAGAGGGTGTAACTCCCCCTAGAGTGAACCCACAGGGGTTCATATGGTTTTTTTTTTAATGCCGAAGGATGCTCTCTCTCGTGCCCTGATTAGAAATATGAATTTCCTTCCGGAACTACTAGATCTCGAATTTTTCAAAAAGTTCCAAAATGCACTTTTTCACTCCAACCCCTGCCATTCGGCCATCTTGTATCCGATCGGGATACAACCTTTACCATTCGAACGGGTTTTGGTTTTTCAAAATCTGTCATACTTTCACAAAAATGTAAAAAAATTCAAGTGTTGCACTTCAGTTGGACGTTACTGTATACGGCACGTGCGAGCTTGCATTCTTCTGCTTTTTTTATATTGCTTCTCTTTTATTACCAGACACGATACGCGGAGAAAATTTTTTATTAAAAATTAACGTTAAAATCACGGTAAGCACGGGGCATCGTGGTATTTCAGAACGTATTACGTATATATATTTAAGAGCAGCTTATCAAAATTTAGTAAAAAGTAAGCATGGCGCATTAGCTTTTACTGAAGTGTACGGTAAAAATTTTGGAAATTTGAAAATATCTAGTGCGAAACTATAGCTTTTACCTTGGTGAATTTAAAACGTCATTCAAAACGGCCAAATTATCTTCATGCACTACATCCGATTTTAACGTGGAGTGCAATACTTTTTATACCTTTGGAACCAACACGAAAAAGATTGTGACGTTACGATGTTTGTTTTTCTGAAGAATTTGAAGATTTTTACTGTAAAATCTGGTGATAAATCGTTTTTTTTAAATTATATTTTCTTTCGAAATTGACTTAATAAATTGTTGTTCAATTTATATCTATTTGTTTTATTTATTCTCTCACATACCTGCAGATTATTAGAAATAAGTATTCGAATAGTACAATTCAGGTTATTATGTGTAGGTTTATTGAACAGTCTGAATATGGTTCTACTGTAGAGATCAAATGGATGAGCTAACTTCAGCCAATGTAATGCTCTTAAGCCCTTCACACACAAAATAACGTAATGACGTAAAACGTAAGCGTATGGAAACCAACCAATCGGAATGTAGCACTCCCCCCTCCAAAGGGGCAGTACTTTGGAAGGGCTTTAAATAGCACCATATGTTTTGCAATGGTGTGAAAACATCAATCGATTTTTGGTTATATCAACTAGATATTTTTTTGTAAAACAACCGAAAATTTTACATCGGGTCAGATAAATTTTACCTAGAAACGCAGTTGAAGTTGCAAATAACAATATTTACCCTGTGCACTGTAAAATTTACTTACTCATAACCATTCAAAATATTGTGTGTTATAAGCAATATGAAATGAAGTGGTAACGACGTCCGACGATTACTGATTTCTACGGTAAATTTTATCGTGGATTTCATAGGAAGAATGAATGAAAAATTCTCTCCGTGTAGCCCCTAGTTACTTTTATACAAAGATGAAATCTGTTTTTATATTTTGTCTCTTTTTGTTCTCGTTTTTGATTCAGACATACCCCCGCCCTGTCTCTCCCTCTTTATCTCTTCATCCTTTGAAACGCTTTATTATCATGGCTATCCCTCGCTCTCTCTCACGTTACCGTCTGGTCATTGCGATTTTTCCAAATTCTTTCGGCACGATAACCTCTCGACGTCTGACATCTCGGAGATTCAACTTTATGAGATGTGTTTAACCTTTTTTTACTCAACGGAATTCCTCATTCACGTATATTATTTTTGTTTATACTTGCATTCATATATATACGTATATATGTAGTGTAATCTTACATACGTGTATCGACATTTAAGTACTATTTATATCCCATATATGTGTTCCCCATCTTCGTACAGTTGCATTTAATTCCTCTGTGCATTTGCATTGACATAATTTGACGTAACTGCATTGACCCGGTGCAACGTGGCTCGGGTCCTTACGGTATAAGCTTAGAGGGAAGTTTACATAAAACGATAGCAATCCAGGAGCGGGCGCCGGTTAGTGGACGGCCTTTACGAGCCATTCGGTCGGCGTCTTAAGTGCCCTACTGTTAAAAGAGGACCGCCATTATGCCCGGATTTGCATTTTACGAGTGAGCAGGCACCGACAGCAAGAAGTGCATTGCTCGTGTCCCGGTGCACTGGTATTTCGTTAAAGTGCCCCCAGAGCGCTACTAGCTGTCCTTCTTGACTAGGAGGACCCTCTAAGCACCGAGTGGTAGAGCAAGAGGGAAAGAAAGGAAGGGGACAAAAAGAGAGAATAAAGTCGTCGCATAATAAAAGGGGGTGCACCCTATATGCACTTTTTACGCGTTGAGGTAAATCTTATCTTTGTTAAAAAAAAATGAAATAGAAAAATAAAAAATACATCTCCCTGTATACGTGTCCGTTTAACCAGGCATCCCTTAATCTTTCTTCACGATTGTTCATAATTCTTCTTTGATTTGATCAGAATAAAAATGAACGTTAATTAATCCTTTTCTTTCTTCAACCACGGTCAAAAGCGACCGTCGCCATTTATACTACGAGGGTGAAATTCCGCAGCATCCCCACCAAGCACATCGCACTTGGTACATCTTGATTTAACTTTGGTGTGATATTTCGAGCTGTCTGGCTTTGGCTCGTGAGGTACCGTCGCGGTGCTAATGGTGGCGGCGTCGATGGCGTCGATCATGACGATACTACCGGACGTCGACGTGCAGGCATTGTCGTTATCTAATAAAAATATTTAACACTAAACCTACCGACAATTTTTTATAAACGTATTTTTGGCTTTAAAACGGTCAAATCACCGCTCGATGGTAGGTTTAGTGTTAATCACCACATAACGCATGCGCACTAATTATTAATTAAACAATCTCTTATCAATAATCAGTCATCACTTATCAATGTCACTTATCAATACAATTTTCTACCCCACGACCTTATCCATACTGACAAGGAATTGTCTATACTGGTTTAGGGGTTTTGCAATTTTAAGGAGGTTGCTGTCAAAGAGAACGGGGTAATACAATATGAATGGAGAGTTGACCGGGTGCACGGGCTTGATTAGCCGTTTTAATGAGCCTCGGCTTACTGTTGAGCAGTTTCGCACACGTGGTATACATATATAATCGATATATATATATATATATATACACACACACAAGGTACATATATGCAAAACAGGTATAGATATACGTCACTATATATATATGGTGTATGGTTGTCTCTCTGGCTGCCCGTGTTACCCGATGCCCCCTTCACCTTCACTGCATAGGGCTGCACCGCACGCACCAGCGAAAAAAGTGCATACGCACGATAACGGGGGTGCGTGCCTGAGGGCTATCCTTATGGGGCTTAGGGAGGCCATACAATACTTTAGTAACCCCGTAATACCTCCCTTAGAGCTAGCCTAAGTATAAAGTAGCCACCTATCCGTTGTTACTGAGATTAAGGGGTAGGTAGAGCTACCACCGTACACTCTTCTCCGGACTGCACAACGGGTGACATATACATATGTGAACCCCATCGTTTTTTAATTATGAAATGGCCATGTAATCTTCTTTCGTTTTAACGCTTCCTTACAGACAGACGTCGCGACGCTGGGTGACAGTGATTCACCTTACGTGGCTATGTTCGGAACGAACGGACGTGGGATCTAATCGTTTCTTAAAAGTCGACTCCACTCCCTGGTGAGTCAAAGGTCACGTCTGTTAACTAAGGGTAGTTTGCCGGTTCCTGGTAATACTTTTGATATCTGACGAGCACGAATGGTGTGTTATGGGTAATACATAGAAGGTAGCGTAATATTGTGTTATATAAGTCTGGTTGAACCGGCTATGGGGTTTGATTTCCAGTAAGGGATGCATAAATTGACAGACGAGCTATTCGAGGTCGGGTGGACGGGGTGGCGGGGGTTAACGTTCATCCCCGTTAAAAGACCGATACCACCCCTAACGGAAGACCATTGCAACGCCCACGATGTCTGTGGGTCGCATTTGCGCGAAAATTCCCGGAAGTGCGCTCACCGATAGGCATCTGCCCTTATGGCCAGGTAAAAAGAGGGTTGCGAGGGTGAAGGCTTCTGTAATTTCGCTCGATTCGCCCTTCCTAAACCACCTTCCGACAACCCGTACCCACGGTCGGTAGGGGGAGGGGGGGAGGCGGGAGGGGGCTCCCTTAATACAACGTCAGGGCACGCCGCGCTCCACAGCCCTCTTGACTGCCTCTGCTGCACGCACATCCGCATTCAATCAACTGCTGGCTTGCCGGCGTATAACACTGCATACGGACGGTAGAATAGTCAGACGTCTGTAACGACAGACAGGCAGACAGACTAACTGAATGGCTATCAGATTGATAATCGGATAATTGATAATAGGGCACAGGCCATTCTGCATATGGGAGTAGTGTAGTCGGACTTGAGCTGTTTGATCGATTGTCAAATTTTATTTTTATGCAGAGTAATAGGGGTTGTGTGGTTTTTTGAGATAAAACAAAAATTTGTTTTTTTTTACTTTTGCTTCCTCATAGAGGGCGCTATGTGACGGTGGAAAATTTTCCTGTCGAGATTTTCATGTCACCATGTTCAGAATGTGCCAAAACGTCGAGAAAACACGTTTGGAGAAAATGTCCGGATATATGTGTGTGTGTGTGTGTGTATGTGTGTAATAGCCTCCCAAAATTCAAATGTGTATAACTCGAGAACGGTTTTAGCTGCTTCCCAATTTTGCAGGCATATGCAGCTCTATAACCCCTTCATTGACTATAATTTTCGTCATGATTCAAGCTGTGGCTCAAAATTGATGTCATTTTCAAACTTCCAAAAAACGGACGTTCGCACTCTAGCGATCGCAAATTTTGTGATAATCGTCTAAATAGTTCTTGACAAAGAGATATGTATCCAAGGTTGGTTGGTATCGCATTTGGACCGAATCGATCGAGAAGTTTTGATTTTATATTTTAATTTTTTCGAAAAATTAAATTTATCAATATAACTCCCGTCAACTTTGACCGATTGAGCTCCAATTTTCGAAAAGTATAGAGTATCATTTAGCCGTGATATGTCTCAAATTTGGCGGAGATTGGTAAAATGGATCTGATTATACATATCTTCAAGTTTTTGAATTTCAGCCAATTCAAAAATATTAGCCCCAAAGAGATCATGCAAGAGATTTATCCTTAGATGCGTTCTCTACAGTATGAAGCACCCCAAGTTGTGAGAGGCATGGGGACCCGTTAAACAAGCTGCAAGTTGAAACTTGCAATTTGCTTCCTCCGAATCGCAAGTAGTGTACGAAGTCCTTATATGAGGATGCCAAGAATTTTAATTTTGCAATTTGCTTCCTCTGAATCGTGGGTAGTAGATGAAAATTCATCTATGAGGAAGCCAAAGATTAAAAAAAATGAAAATTCTTCCTCATATAAGGACTTCGTACACTACTTACGATTCGGAGGAAGCAAATTGCAAGTTTCAACTTGCAGCTTGTTTTCATTTTAATGCATCGGTCTCATCGAAATATCCGTAATACGTAGATTCGACTTAGCCGCTGTACTTGACCGTTTGATGGTTCCATGATCGCATTAATTACTGTTTCGTTTACGACGTTTCACATGCTGTTATTTTGCTTCGCCATTGTTGTTTTCCTTGCCCACGTTATACATAGCCTGGCGTTTCCTAGCCGCGCATCTTCTTCCTCGGACTTACATGTATGCTCCCTTCTCCCAAAGGCGAATGGCATTCGCATGCACTTGGAACAATCAGAGCTGATGATGAGCGCGTACGTTCGTCCATACCACTCAGAGAGGTCTCTGACAACTCGGGCACAGACTCCGGGTCGAGGTCAGCGCGATCTTCTTCGGTGGCTTTGGTTGACCTCATCGAAACTGCCTTCTAACAGGAATGCATTGGGTTTTATGTGCTCTCATTTGTGCAGCGTGACGGATTTAGATGAAGATATTTATCTTTTATTTTGCTCAAGTAATTAAGGTTAGGATCCGTATCAATTGTGGTTCGATTATCATCTCGTTGGAATTCCACGTTTTATATATAGTGTAACCGTTAATTGTATGTATTACGTAGTCAAAATAATTGTATATTCGAATCGATGTATAAGTTGATTAACGTATTTTTATTTTGATAAAATAAATGTGAATTTATTTTTACAAGTGTCTAATGGACGTTGGTATACGTTCTTTCGCTTTTTTGGAATGTTTTTTTTCCTGTGTTATTTTCGCAAACGTAATGAGCATACAGAAGAAAAAATTGATTGTAGTGAGAGGAAGATGGCGAAGATCGAGAGTGCCAGGCTGACTGGTCTGTCGCTTGGCGGCATTCGGGTGGTTTTAGGAAGATAATATTTGCCTGGTGCCAATCAGCGGGCGAGACGACAGCCAGACAAGACAAGACAATAATAGATCAATCTAATTCGCACACTCAGACGTGACCACGTATGCTGGTTAAACATTCGGAGTATACGTATGCCACTCTTGCGGGACTTAGAAAATATAAGCGTCGAAATAGCGGGAAGGGATGGATGGAGCTATACCGGATAGATAGATGTCACCGGCTAGTTACGCCGCGACCATGACCAGCGACAAAACAACATTGTTGTGTTTGGTAAGTCATGTGGAAAGCTCTCGAGACGCTGACGCGCGTCGTCTCGACGTGTCGTAGCAGATGGGCCGCGCGCGACTACGTAGCAAAACTATGCCGGCCGGACAGATGAAATCGAATTGATGGTAAAAAGAGACGTATGAGATTTTACAAAAAGTCACGGACGTACGACGTCGCGACGTCGGGTCAAAGACCCATGCCTATAGTAGACGGGTACCCGTGCTTTCACCTAATGGTCAGAAGCCTATACCATTAAAATAAAACTCCTCGAATGGTTATTCTTCTGAAATGCCGATCAAAGATTAATAAAATTGAATATGCATTGAACGTGTGTTGAGATATGCACCGACATAGCAGAGTATTGTATTTTGGATGCATCGGCATTTCAGGAGATTAACTATTCACGAAATTTTATTTCAATGGTTTTGTACGTAGAGGTTTTCAACCATTAGATGAAATCACGAATCACCCTGGTTGGTAAACTATGGACGCTGATAGTTTCCCGAATAAGTTGAAACGTAAACGTCATAAAAATTTGCCTGTGGCCAGGGAGCCGTACGTGTAGAAGCCGAGAACCAAACCACGAAAGGATACAAGTGTTACCGACAGATCCAATCCCGGTCGGTAAATTTTAGTGGTCGGCAAGGTAGTTTTGTTCTTCGAGGCTTTGGATACATTTCGTATGTCTTTGGATGGTAAATTTCTACGAGAGAGGTGCTTTTCTACATCGGTACCTAATTTTCTATTGCAGTGTTCTGTAATTATCTGTAATATCGACTGTCGCGAAATCTCCTTATCCCACCATGCTACATTCTCGTCTCACTCTCTCAGGGAAACACGAGATGCGCAAAAAAAAAGAAAATTCAAGAGAGTTTTTAAAAAACGAGTCGAACGCGCACCACGGCGAAAGAGTGAAACTAAAGGAACCGGTAGCCACCCAAGAAGGCGGGTTCTCTTTCTGGCGCGACCGTTTAATGCATGGACTTTTTAATTTTTTCACTTCGACCAAGGTTGCCTGCGGTCGACTTAAGACGCGGTGGGATCGACGTCGCTGCCGCCTTTTGCACCTCGGCGATGCGGGTGCGCTCGTTAACTCAACGTCTTAATTTAAGGTACGTGGTTCCAGGGACGGGCCCATACGATAAAATATTTTTTTTCTCCATTTCCCATTAAAACAACGAACTCAATCCATACCCAGCAGAAGACGCATCATCGGAGGACTCAGCAAAGACTGACTCTTATCCTGGCAGCAAGAAACTGCGTAATCTAAATAATTCCACCAAGATATCCTAGACGACAAGGAATCCAAAGAGAATGGATATATCCCCATTCGCGTATCCTTGCCGAAAGGAAGGAGCGAAGATGGAAGCCTTGGGTCATAATAAGAGGAGAGACCGGCGCCTCTCACAGCATCACCACGTGGCATGCGGCCAACTACCGTCTCCTGATCAATATGCTTACAGCTAGAGCTCGGCTTTGCCCCATACTCATCCATCCCACAAGCCGCAAACATTATCAGTGATATCGAGAAAACTCCAATACACTCAGCCCTCGTCTCCTGAAACACTAAAGGATGCCTAGTACGTACCATCAATTAAACCAAGCGCAGACGAATCTTACTACCAAAATCTCATACCCCATGACTTGTCCCAAAGGATCAACCACGGCGTCCTTAAGCATAAGCCACGTACGAAATATTTCTCAATAAATTTAATTAATTTCAGACTAAATGGTCCAAGCTCTCATAGATCTCAAAAGATTCGTACCCCGTTACGTCAAGCATTACGGGTACCACGCGAGAGCCACGTGGTTCAAGAATTCTCTGGTAGTACTATATATTCACATAGTTGCCCTATCCTGGTCAGAACAGTGTTAAGGACGTCGACGTGGAGGATTCCCGGTATAGTATATAAAAGGAGCCAGCATTATAACTCCGTAGATATACCTAGACAGAGGAGGATGTAGACGAGGAGGATGACTGCTAGGAAGAGATTCGACAGAATCGTCGTCGCTCAGTCCTGCGCCTCCGATCCGACCCTGAGACGCCTGCGCGTCCCTATCCACACACTTAACTTCTATATACGGTATACGTCTTATATCCACTATACTCCACTATACCGGCTTATAGCGATACCCGCCCTTCTATCACATTATAGTGGAGCACCGATACACAAAGTCACGCTTGGAGTTTAGCCGGTGTGGTTACACCTCTCTCTGTCTCTCTCTCTCTCTCTTCGTATTCTCTCGCACTATCTCTCTCATCGCTACTCTTACTCACTTTAGATTATCCATCCCACTTACTCCCTTTGTACGTCTGCTCAGTCTCTTCCTCTCTCTCGCTCTGCCATCGGGCTTGGTCCGTGCAATGTGGGTGGGTAGATTCTAGTAGTGGATGTCCCTCAGTGCCCGGCGCGACTCCGAGAAGCGTGCCTCGCCGTTCAAACTGAGGCCTTTTAAAAACGACTATCTCGTTCGGCTATATTCGCGGCTCCATCCCTCAACGAAGACAGTCTTATTGAGAGAGAGGCTAGTGCTTGCGACTATATATATATATATATATATGTGTGTGTATATATATCTATATATATAGAGAGAGAATCAAAGAGAGAGGGGGAGAAATTTTTGACATTGACATTTTTTTCGAAATTTTCATTCCACGTTTCCCGTTTATCGGGAATTAGGCGCTTACTTGTACAAAGCTTGACTCAAGAAGAAAATAAGAAAAACCGGGGAAAGGAGGAGAAACGGAGAAATGAGATAAATCAGTCACACGATAAGCTGTTTGAAGGATTTTGTAAAAAAAATGAGAAATTAATTTTTTTGATTTTTATCATTCAAAAGACATCATCACTGTGAGATTGTCGTTGCTTTGGATATCGTTTTCGAAAGTGTTATTTTTAAAAAATTAAATTATATCAACTAATTGTCACTGGTGACAGCGGACATGCATCGTGAGGACCCCTCGAGAACATGATGGGATGTCCCCTCGATACCGGCAAGGTATCTCCTAATCGGAAACAAGGAATAGTCGCATGGAGAACGCATGCGCTTATTTTCTAATTCGCGTTAATCTGATGCGTAGGTAATTATGCTCATAAATTAACCCAGGATTCGGGTATTAAATATGACGGAAGTGAATTAAATATTATTGGTTTCTAAATGCACCGATTCCCAGCTGGGCAATTACCTACCAGTAGTGAATCGTTAGACAGTCGCGCGAGAGAGTATCGGCGAAAGTCCAGAAGGCCGTAAATGAATTAAAAAAGAAAGACAATAGGAAACAATCTTACTCGCAGCAACGATAACACAGGGCAAGAAGGAATTTCTGTAAAAAAAAAACTGGGGATTCCCCGTACTTGCATCCCAAAGCAGCATCCTCGTGCATCTGTCGTAGAGAGTTTTGGGATCGTCGGAGAGGGGGATTTCGGCTGGTGATCCCAAGGGAGAAAGAGATCGTGCCAGTGGAGGTAACAATTAACAAGGTGACCGATAGTAGAGCTTAGACCGATTGTGATAAATATTCACATGCCACGTATGCGAAATAACGCGAGAGCGAGCGAGCGCGAGCGAATGGCCGAGAGCCGCGTGAAGAAGCGGGTCGGCCCAGTGATCGATTCGGAAGACGCAAAGGGACTTTGGTAATGGGGGTTTTAGGCGAGGATGCCTTCTCCCCATCATCGTCTTCTTGGTCATCGTTATCTGAAATCATCCATATCGCGGGAGATACGAGCGCTCGTGATTCTCGGTGCGTTTTTCAATCAAGGGTGGCTACTAGTGATAGTAGCCTCAAGGTGGTGGCGGTGGTGGTACCGAGTGTCCCAAGGGAAGAAATTCCCAAGGAGGATATCGATAAGGGATCATCATCAGGATATCAGTACGCACCGGGTGTGCGTGATAGTAATCTCAAATATATCACTGATAAGAGATCCAGCAAGGAGGATACTGACGACATTATCAAGTATAGTGAGGACAGAGTGTACTCGATTGATAGTGAGAATCGCGAAGAGGAGCTGGGCGAGGATATCAGGAAGAGGAGCTGGCCCCGTACTCGAAGAAGAAGAATCTGTACGGTGGGAGAGGAGAGAGAGACAGAGGTTAGGTACGCCGACGTCGGCGACGTCGGCGTCGTCGAAGGGGGTGGCGGTGTTCGGAGGTGACTCAACGCCGAGATGCCCCTGCGGAAATGGCCGCGAGTACCGGAAGTCCAGCCGGAATATCGCGGGAGGACCTCGACTGTAATATTATTTATTATCGCCATCCTGCTGCACGTGTCCTTTGGGCCATTACTGATAGAAGGAAGACAGAGCGGCCACAGGTCCTGTCCCGGCTGTCCCCAGCAGCATCATCACTCAGCATCCTTCTCGGCGTCCTCGTCGTCATCCTCGTCCTCCACTTCAGGATCCACCTCTTCGCTTTATCCCGGTGTCAAGGACGCCCCGAGTCCTGATGACCTCAGACTCGAAGCCATCAAGCATCAGATCCTCACCAAGTTGGGTCTCAGGAGTAGGCCCGACGTGAACCGCACCCTGGCCTCTGTGCCGAGATACCTCGCGCTAGAGACCTTATACAGGGCAGAGGCTCAGCCGCCACTTCCAAGATCATCGTCAGGACGTAATCGAGCACCTCACCAGGATGAGGATTACTCCCCCACCGAGAGGACAACCACACAGGGACCCACTAGCACACCGTATTATACTTATCAGCGTGCATCATCATCGTCATACTCGTCCTCGTCGTCATCCTCCCAGGATTTTCATGAAGCTCAGGACGACGTTGATGACTTTTACGCGAGAACCTCGGAGATCATCACCTTTGCCGAACCCGGTAGGTGCAACGTTATCCTTCAGGAATTATCATTGTTATTACCACCTCGCTCTTCATCTAGTCCCTCTTTATCACCCCCCTATCACCCTCTCTCTTTCTCTCCCTCTCGTCTCATACTTCTCTTACTTTCTTACACTCCATACACAGTTTACCATACTTTTTAGCGCCGGCGCCATTACCATCGTGTAATTGACCACGTCCGGCTTTACTCACGGCTTTTATTCTCCTGCTCAGCATTCTAAAACTGTTAAACGTCACACGTATCTCATACGTGTACTCATTAGCATATAAGTACCCAACAGCATCACACATGATACCAGAGCACAGAAGTCTATTGACCAATATCAAAACCCTACTGCTCCATGTTTCTTGAATCAGTTAATTATTTCACACGCCAAATCAATCTTTGCCACACCTAATCATTTTTATCGATTATCGTTATCCCTGGTATCAAAAAAAGTCCTATACTTTCTTAATAGTAATTCCAAGAAGTTTGCAAAGGTCGTCACTGACTCTGTACCGAATGCATGCGGCCACACGCCTCGAGCCACGTGGCCACCACCCATGGGTGTCGCGGAACGGTCTATAGTAACGTATACAGTTCACTAACTTATATGTAACACGTGTACGAACGTACGTAGACAATGGCAATAAGAGCATTGGATACGTAAAGGTAGGATCGTTGACGTGACCAGTAACTATATTTAAGGTATAGTAATATTTATATATACATATATATATATATATGTATATATATATGTATATATAATCATTATAGCATACCATATGCTACTGTACGCAATATATCTGGTACTGACCATAGATACCGATTGACATTACGTTAATGCAGTACATAGAATATATACAGGTCAGGTAATCTTATTGGAAATAAAACATAAATATTAGAAATTCCTACAGGAATGGCAGAGATGATGCTTCGAGATATTCCAAAATGGACCAACAGTTAATTCGCGAGATAAGACAGATTGAATCTACGATTAGGCCCTTATCATCTGTATTGACAATTCTCCTTGCATCTACGTGACTGGATTAGCAAACTACGTTGTATACATACCGAGGGGACTATAGAGATAATTTCGTATCTGTAATTAGATTGTTTTTACGTCACTTTCTGTATATAAGGCTCAGTGCAAGTTATTGACTATACTCAGTGTATTAGCAAGCCTCAGGGGTCCATAAAACGACGTTCAGGAAATTCATCAGTTTTAAATCAGTTTGACCCAGTTTGATAATTTTCAGTAACTCGCAAAGTTTGGGCCGCGTTACAGCTTCCGTATTGTTTCTGTTTTTTTTTTTTTCAAAGACGATACCAATCTTCTATGAAAATTGCCTCTGATATGCAGCGTTTGAATTCTAAAAGGCGGGCATGATTAATGCTTAATATACCATCTCATATCCATTTCAAGATGTACCATTGATTCTATCATTATTACTTGATTGATTTAATAATTTTATTATCATCCGCAGCATATATACATATATATACCACGTCAGTTTCTCTCTCAGTGACTCGGTGATATATTTCTCCAATTTTTTTCCTCTTTTTGGGAACCGCAAGTGCATGCTCCATACGTACGTGGCGCCTGTGAATAGTGCTCCGGCATCTTCAGGATACACTAGGGTGGCTGGCCCTGTACATCCTAGGATACTTGCCAAGAATCATCTGCTGCAATTAATTAGTAATATCCGTGGCTTGTTTTACGATCTCTGGTGGATGAGAATTCCTGGGAGGGAAGAAGAAAACATATACAATCGGCTCGACGAAGAGTAGGAGATATAAATTCATACCTAGTTAAAATATGCAAAGGGTATGCAAGATCGAGAATCTAGATGATCTTCGTTCATTAACGTTAGACAGAGCTTTTCGACCGAGAACTTCTGGACCGCGAACAGCATCCTTTAGAAGAGCGTGGTAACAGGGGGCGAGTGAGAGACAGGAGAGAGGAAGAGAGACAGCGAAGGTAAACGGAGAACTGAGTTTCGAGTACTCGTCTAATTTTCTTGGTGTAGAGCATGTCCACGTTCTAGCGGATCCATCAACTGTTGCTCCCAGGTAAAATGGTCCAGACCCACCGGAAGCTGTGCTAGATAAAATAAGATTAAAACAGTGACGGTTATTGCATCTGACAAGGGCACGGGAATAGAGGATGCGTGGAAGAAATTGCTACTGTCACTGCAGGAATATTAAAAAATGGGGAGGGAGAGGGATTGGCAAAGGGATGGAAAGTATAAATGGTACGTAAGGGTTGTTACCTGAACCAAAGTTGTACGAGATCTACGAGGGTGGCTTAATAAACAATCCAAGGCAAGTCACCCCCGTCACTGAAATGTATAATACCCTCCAACCTACCATTCCCACCCTCCCGACCATACCAAGGTGTGCTCCAAATCCATCAGAAGCCCAATCCCCTCTGTGCCATCTACCTCTATCTACGAGAATGAAGGTCCCTCTACCAAGGCGATGCGTCCACGTGGTTCACAGGGGTTTGTAGGCAGTGCCCAGTTTGGTTTCTGTCAAGTTGACATAACTTAAACGTGAAAACTTAACGTAAACATAAACAAACATAAACATGAATAACGTTAAACATATATGACAGTTCTATACGTATGAAACGTAATACATAAGACAACCCCTAATAGAATTTTATCTGTCTTGAGAATTAACCTCTCTTTGACACTGCCTCCAAACCAAGTGGTCCCACTTCGCTCGTTTCCTTGGTTAAAAGGAGATAAGATACCATGAAAATGATAACGAGAATTCACCGGTTTTTAACCGGTTGAAAGCGTTTCTTCTCGTTAACGAAACTGTTTGAGATGAAATGACACGGGTAGTACGATAGGGTATGGCACGAAATGGTATGGTATGGAATGGGATGGGATGAAATGGAATGGGGCAGGGTCGAACTCATGGACGAACGAGCCGACGGATAGGAGGACGGCTGGCGCCTGTAGTCAGATCGATGCACGTGGCTCCAGCTGGGCGCCGCTCTTCGTACGTCTCCTACTCCCTTTATTCCGCTTTATTCCCTCTTGACTCCCATCCTGCCGTTACACTCTGTCCAGGATGTCTCCTACTACGTATGAACGTACGCAGACACGTAGTAACTGTGCACTACGTACAAGTCAGAGCGTACTGAAATACGTTATCGAAAAAGATGAACGCACTTACGGACGAAGGCAGCTACGTTTACGTATCCGAAACGTTGGATAAAAATTTATATGTTATTGGGATAGCAGCAATTGTCAGGTTAGGTTGCATTATAACAGGAATAAGGGTGGTACCAGTATAATAAGAATATTAGTATAAGCAGTAGTTGACTATGCTGATTACATTAGCGAGGTAGGACACCTTGGATGACGTAGACTAGGGCGGGGGTGATAAACGTCTAGGGGGTGCTTTTCTTTTTGTCGTAATTTTTTTTTGGATGTTTCAACCTTTTTTTTGTTAAGCGTTCGGGTAGGTGATTTTTATTGGAATGCTCCTGAGTCGAGAATATGGGATTTTTGGATTGCGCGATTTTTACGAATTTTTTATATCTTGCGTGAGTGCGAGAAAGACGGTCTCATGGGCGGCTACGGGCGTTAGAGAAGGACAGACGTATACGTCGAATAAAATTGTGCATAAGTGAAAATAAAATCCTTTGGGAAATTGGCTGTATCGTGGGTGTGACTTTTATAATGGTTGTAACTTTTGAGCCATTTGATATATCGCCGATGTTTCCACGATACTTGATATTTTGATGCTGTTCACCATTTTTGAAATTCTCATTGTTCCATTGCCGTTCTAGGAATTTTGATCGTCGACGTTAAAGTTTCAACTTTTTTGTAATCGATAATGGTCCAAATATCACGTTAATAATTTGAAACCTTGAAACAGTATTGCGAAATCTCAGCGAAATTGAGCATCGCACACGTGGCCGCTGCTGGAGTACTCCCTGTCGACGACCACGTGGGTGATACATCCAGATCAGGGTTAGCACACTTGTCTATACCATACGACCCTTCTACTTAGGCTAGTCAATCGTTGAACCCTATATAGTCAGCCCTATACGACTTGCTGACTATGTACCTAGTATAGTCACAGTCAAGTGGCAATTATAGTCAGTACCGACCGATAGTTCCGATCGGTCAGTGATAACGTTGATAGAAATGTATATACGGGGCTGCTAGGAAGGTTGGCTGGTGAGGTGGTACTGCTTAGGTAGGAGGGGTGGGCTGATGGGTGGGGGAGGGACTAAGAGAGGTCAAGGTTCCAGCGGAGCTAAAGGAGATATCGAGATGTACATATAGACATATGCGTATAGAAATAGAAGAGAGACATGTATATACGTACGTATATATATATTGGCAGTTTCAGAAACTACATGGATTTTCCCGACCCCTGTACTAGGGTTACTTGCGAAATGACGAAGAGTCTTTCTATCCCCTTTCGTTTTCTTCTCTTTCCCACTCGTTCCACGAATTTCCTTCTTTCTCCATCGGCAAAAGTTCTCACGAGAAACGCTGCGTCTGCAATGGTTTAGGGAAAGGGCGGGGAAGGGTGGAGCAGAAGGTAGAACTATCCAGAGTACGATAGTCTCGGCGTAGGACATTCTTTGAAAGAGAAAAAAAAATAAAATGAAAAGTATCTCGACGCTATCTTGCCTCGGGAAGTCTAGCGTTAGATTTTCGTGCACGAGACGCAATTTGGACGCGATTAAAATAAATCGGGTGCCATTTTACTTTGCTGACTAAGATTATTACGCTTCTTCTGAGTCCTCGTGTCGTTGCATTTGAAATTATGCGTTTGGTGCTTCAATTGCGTGGTCACCGGCTTACTCGGTCGGTAATAGTAGAACATCGGGGATTCCCCTGAAATACTGCGAGATGGAACGAGGTAACGATATACGTCGGTAACCGTGTACTTTATTGAGAGAGAATTTATTTAGCGGACCCAGATCCGGCCACTACTCCCCATTGTACATGGTGTCTTAAATGGAGTTGGCGACGAGCCCCTGTACGAGGTCCCTGATGTGCGACGCGTTATTTATAATACTCGACACGATCTTATTGTGAAAATCACGAGGAGTTACCAGATCTTATCGTTGTTCGCCATCTATGTAAATTTTTTATTTCGTGCCCGTTACTCGCTATCGAAATTATCCGACGGATCCCACCTGGGGAATCACTGAGGGCTAGTGAAATTTATTTTTTTTTAATATCAAAGTCCTGCGTTTATTTTACTCTTATCATAATTCTCTTTTACGTTATAAGCATTCAATTTTACAAACACTAAGATCTACTGGAAAGTCTCATCAGCGTCTCTCTGTGTTTTAAACACCAATCGAGTCTGACGCCGTAGAGTAATTTTTTTCGTTTTGGAACGCCTTTCAGGAACACCGCACTGAGCCACCGTTCAAGTAGAAGCCAATTTTCCTGAACGCACTGGGACGCTTACTGGACACCGCCTCGCATCCCTATGAACGTGCAACAGCCGGAATCGCGATTTTCGTTTAGGCGACAAGTTTTGTCAGTGTAAATCGGCTATAGTGTAGCTGAGAATAGTGTCGCATTGCGGCACAACGAAACCGAATTACCGACCTCGAAAAATTGACCCCTCACCCTCTGATCCTCATGCCCCACTACCCCATCGCCATCCTGACAACCCCGTTGACCCGTAAGAAATCCTAAATTAAATTTTTACGTATTACTTAACATTTTTGAAAATACCGAAACTCACTGGCTTTTTATATAAAAAATTAAGTGACGTCACTCAGGTAAAATGGACCTTTTTGAATTTTCATTCTTATGGTATCACTTATTGCTTCCGCTTAAGTCTGTAAATCTTCAACTTGTAGCCCGCTGACTTTTCGGCGATCAGTTGCACATCGGCTGTATATCATTGGGCATAAATGAAGTGGGGCGCCGATCTTGGCCGTTCTGACTATCGAGTCGAGTTGCGTAATAATTGGCATGTACTTTATACGCGTTCCTAAAATTGGCACAAGACGCCGTGATAATGGCTTAATGCTCGAAGTTGCGTTATCATTCGTCGCCAGGACGGGAACGTCGCACAATCGTCCTCAGTTTTGGTCCACCCTTGATGACCTTATACCTATATATATACAAAAATAAAAGAAAACGATAATACTGCCTAACACGAACGATATCGAGATAGCATTACTCCTTTGGCAAGGAAATTTCTTTTTACGACATCTCGGGGAAGTACCGATTTTCCTGCTGATTTAGGGACTTCCACTATCTAATGAAAGGACGGTACCGAAGAGATTTTCTACAGGAAGGCTTTCGCGTGAGCGTCTGTGAGTGTTGCTGCTATATAAAATGGCAATAAATCGTTTTGCTATAGAACTTGTAAATTCCTGAGCTCGTCATTTCCGCTGGATTGACATTAGACAGGAAATGACGGACGTTGATGGTTTTTTTTTTCAACTCAAAAGTTTCTCAATCGCGTACAGTAATGGGACGATAATTGTAATAGGAATATCAAGGGGTTGAAAGTTAATAGGTGCCAATTGTGCTCAAGCCCTGCGCAAATGTTGCTAGAGGGGTGAAACTTTTGAAACGAGTTTACAATGCTAAAAGAAGTAGATTCTGAGCGCGGAGCTGTCAGACTGCAGGGATTTCAATAATGCGTATCCAGTAGGTACGCAATCAGGTAGTCAGACACTGCCTAAGTGATGTCTCGTTTAAATCTCGGAGGGTCGTCGACTGTATGGGGTGAGAAAAGACCTGGGGTATCTTGTCTACCGTGTACGAGGGATAGAGGTGAGCTTAGAATGGGGTGGCCAGAACGAAAAAGAGAAAAGGAGAGAGGGGAAGAGATAGATAGATAGAGAAGGAGAGAACAAGAAGGAGGAAGAGAGATAGTAGTAATAGTCAGGCAGTCGGGCGGGCAGACAGTCAGGCTGGCAAGGTTTAAGGGATGGTCGAGGGTTGGTGGGTTTCCATGAGGGTGGCAGACGGGCGGCAGACGCATCGCGCTTAACCCCCCACTCCCCCCCCCACCCCCGGGGAAGTCCGTGACTCACCAAACCGTTAAGGGATGAAACCGCCCCGCTTTTGCTATAGTATATACATATATACATGCATACAGAAATACGCGCACGTACAGATATATGCGCAAGGGTATATACAGACCCCTACTTCTCTTTTGCTTCTCGTCTCAACCCCTTACAGACTTCCATATACATTCGCAACTCATCCGTTGTACATACATACACGTGATGGGATACCTATGCATCCCTCTGAATCACATAGCCACGCTGCGTTATATCTTAAGCAAAACTTTTACAGCTTTGACCAAAATGGACGTTCAGTAAAATCATTTTAAGAAATGTTAAATTTTTCGCAAGATTCTCAAATTTCGAATATTCTCGTACTGCAATAATTCTCATTATTCAGAGTTTCTTAACACGTAATATCGTTTCTGCCGTTCCATAAGAAATTATTTGCGATTTCGCTCAAATCTTCAGGTTTAAAGAATTTGCGAACATGTTCGACGTTACGCGTTCTGCTATTAATGTCAGTGTAGCGAAATTTATTTATTCGAGTGCATCGTCTTCCGTGTGGCTGTTGTGATTCTTGCAGTTTCCGTTCTCCGCGTGAGCGCTGGCGACGCATTTACAATGTGTATAATTATTAAAGCACTGTGTAATGGTAATGAGAATACACGAATATTAGGTCCGTTCGTGGAAGCATTTTTACGTGCTCTGAAGCAATATAGGCGTGTTCGAAAGAGAGCCGAGAGCGCATAATGCATCATTGTTTCTCTGTTTATTGCATGCATTTGATCGAGACATAACACGCTCTCAGCGCTCTCGGCTCATGTTCGAACACACCTTTAGTGCTTCGTAGCACGTAAAAACACTTCCACGAACGGACCTATTGTGTTTTATACGTATTTCTTAACAAAATAAATTTCAGTGACACTAGCGACCCTGCGGACGCCCGTAGAATCATAACTTTTACTAAGCGATTGCTGCTTTGCGGACGAGTTGCCAGAAATGTGTAGAAGACGGCTCGCAGTAGAATCTTTACGATTGGGATAACCACCCCTCTGAAGCCATTCCATGCCCGACCACAGTTTCCAACATCCGCGGACTTGTCCGGATTTGTTCCTTTTGCGGCACTTCGCGTTTTGCTGCCAGCCTCACCCTTTCTCATCCGCCCTAACCACGCTCCGCGACTATCTTCATTTCCATCTTCCTTACTACCGCTACCCTCTTCTCAGGGGATGACTGATCTTGGATGCTTTGTTGGGAATCTCTTACTTCCAGCTGTACCGATAAATCATCAAACTAACCCCTAATCTGGGGATAGTTTACGTGCGCTCATACACGGGGTGATAGAAACAGGTTGCGGACAGAGTTAGGGGAATGGGGAACGACACAACAGAATTCCTAGTTACTGTTAGAATAATGCTCAGCCGATAAAAAAGGACGGGTGTGATATGCCGAAATGATCGTCTATCGATCGCTATTTCTTACGTGCGTGAAATAAATAAATATCGTGTGACCCGGAGTCGTGTCCTCTCTGACACGCAAGCTCCGTTCGATTGCCCACAGATTAATTAATAAATTAAAAGAAAAATGCCGGATGCACTTCGTGTGTCAGAGATCTGTGCTACATGAATGTCTGCGTTAACAGACAATCCCTGTCGATGTATGATATTCAGTATTGCTACTTTCTCGTGCAATCTTATTTTTCATAGCATACAGACAATATGTTGCATGGGGAAGATATGCACGCATGCGTTCATCCCTGTAGTAGATGCGCAAACATGAGATACAATTTACTGTCAATCCATCGCTTGTATGGGAAGCGACGTTCATATGTCAATCGTAAAACTGTCAAGCTCCCGCAACGCGCATGGAAAAGAAATCACGTTGCTAAATCAGCTTAGGAGTCTTCTGGTGTGAACATCGAAATCACACGCGAAGCTGGCCTAGGGAGAAATGAGAAAAACAAATTGACACATAAGAGAACCGCATGAGGAAAGAAATGACTGTTGCTACTTTGCTTACCAAGGAACGGTTTTCCGTCAGAAATGTTTGTCCTGCTGGAAAAATGTACGTTGTAAATATATTTTTTTGCATCTCTTCTTCTTCAATCCACACTCCATTTTTCTCTATTCTTTTTTATTTTTTTTTTACTTTCTTACACTCCCCAATCGGCCTATCCGCACTGCTGTCCATAATTCAACCGAAAAGGGCAAAGCGACACTTCGAAAATAGGGTCAACGGCGTGCAATGGGCCAACCTCGGGACAAATTTGATTTGCAAATGGGGCCTAGGGACAAAAACTGTAATTTTCTCTCGTTTGTTCAGAGCGAGAATAGAAAAAGTTCATAAAGAGTGAGTGAGAGAGAATCGATGACTGATTCATATCGAGGTCCAAAAAAATGGTGGTGATGCATGATGTTATTTGCAAAATTGTTTTCTTTCTTTTACGAAAAAAAAAAAAAAAAAAGAATAAACTATCATTCGCTAACCATATCTTTCTTGTTTGAATTTCAGGGAGAACACTGAATGGTCAACCTCTTCTCGAATTTCCCATGTCAAGCGGCGAGCCAGCCCTAGAGCCCTTGCGAATAAAACGTGCCACTCTCTGGGCGAGGGTTGAGCTGAGGCACAGTCATCATTATCAACATCATCGAACAGGGCAGAACAATCAAAGAAACATCACGCTTTGGGTCTTCAGGGTGAGATGCGGTAATACAACGCATCTCCGCGGCAAGGTATACCTAGAATCATTTTATTTAAAGGCCATCAGTCAATTTGAAACTTTGATCAATGCCTGACGATGTGAACCAGTATTGGTACCGGTGATACCAACAGTGGTACAAGTGGTACCAGTACGTTATTAACGATTTTATTGTATTTATTTGCTATTTAATCGCATTATAACTTATGACTATTCATCAAAGCTTATATTTATTTAATAGAACCCAGAACACCTAAGAGGTTTCCTAACCCTTCAAATCTGACCCATGTCAATAAACGGCCAGTCCAAATTTTAAAGTTTCAAGCTTTTATCGTTAAATTTGTACTCACGATGTATAACCGCCTCTCAGTAATAATAATTAAGCTCCTACAATTGTCTGATCATAAATAATAATCATTCTCCAGGAATTGGGCCATCACCTGGAGATGGCCACGTCGCTTGCTGTGAATGTGGCGCAGCTCGGCTGGCAGAAATTCGACGTTACCAGGGTAGTCAGTGGCTGGTACACGGCTACTTCGAACTCACCCAAAGACAAGCTGACTCTTCTTGTCGATTGTACTGGATGTGGGATGCATGTGCATGTATCGACATTCGAAGGACAAGCGCCACACGTGATAGACGCGTCGACTAACAAAAGAGGTACGAATCGCAGCGCGGACTCTGAATTAGATTTTAATTAATAATTAAAATAATTTAATTCCAATTGTTATACCTCATCCTCTGTCCTTCAGTCACAGAAGATCCTGACAGACCCTTCCTGGTCGTGAGGACAGATCCAGCAGCAGTGAAACGTGTCAGAAGACGAGCAGTCGAGTGTAGTGGCGCCATTAAGGGTCAATGCTGCAAGCAGCGCTTCTACGTCAGTTTCTCGCAACTCGGATGGGACGATTGGATAATAGCGCCGCAAGGGTGAGCTTGATACAATGATTGATTGGCTGATTAATTAATAAAATAGATTTATCGAGATGGAATAACTTTCTAATTTGTCTCCAGGAGGCCACAAACCCTCATACGTTTTATTAACCGCAATTGGATCCTTTCAAACGAATTACCCTGCAGCCGCCATTATCCCTGATAGTTGTTACGCGTGCGATATGCGCACTCTGGTGGAGTTGATTAGCACTAACAATTCGAACGATCAATTAACTGACATCTAATGTCACTCAACTGTTAACCTCGTCCGCACTTTATACGGGCGACTAGCCACTCTGGAAAACTGCCAATATTTTCGGGAATGCTCCAGGCGTATCCTGGAATCATGGTGGCTCTAATACTCTTTCTCCGTCTCTCCTTCCTTCTTCCCCTCATCCACAGAACTTGACCTAACATTCCCAGTCTATATATAAGACAGCACTATAACGAATATAATTCCTCTCCCCAAAGACCTAAGAATATTAAAACACTGACCGGTAACAAATTACTTGGGCTTGCTCGAAAGAGTCTCATAAAATTAATCAAACATCAATCTATCCTAACGTCCTACCAGCAAGATCTCTGCGATGATCGTAGGTTGCTCACGATAAGCTTGGCTGTATTTGTATTACCCTAGCCACATGTGAACACGCAACACGCAGGTACTTAACAGTCATTCGTAAGGCATCGGTAGAAACCAATATACCTGATTGGAGAGCAACGTCCGACCAGTGTCCACAGTAAAGCCGGAATCATTGAAGAGGCAGTCAGAGAATCCCTAAAGAGCAAAAAAGAGAGAATAAAAAAATAAAGAAAAGGAATAACATGGTAAAAAGGGGACGTAACGTACACCCCGACTACAAGCGCAAGGGTGATACCCTAAGCCACCCTGACGAACACGATCGACGTGCTACTTACCAGCTTCTACATTGGTGCCTCCATCGCTAGGAAGGCTTGTAGGAAATAGCATCGGAGTAAAGTATCGTCCGGAGCCTCGTTTGTAGGGCGTCGTGAAACCCGATCATCGAATGACAGCATGTAGGATCAACCCTTAACGTTGCCACTATACTCAGCCTTCCTGTCATCCATTATCCACTAGGGCCAATCCTGACACTCCACTTCGCTTACCTTTCTCTTCTTTGACGCTTATGTCTCTTCTTTGTCTATCCAGGTATTACGCCAATTACTGCAGGGGTGACTGCGCAGCAGGTCACAGGACGCCGGACACCTTTCTCAATTACTACACCCACGTGATCGAGGAGTACAGGAAGATGGACAGGCTCGCAGGGATGCAGCCGTGTTGTGCTCCCTTGAAATTCTCTCCGATGTCCCTCATCTATTATGGACCGGATTCCAATATCATCAAGAGAGACCTGCCGAAAATGGTAGTGGATGAGTGTGGCTGTCCCTAATGAATGTTCGAGAAACATGTACACGCGAATTGAACGCCCTGCGCGCTACAGCGAGATACACCGTAAACTAAGCATGCGAAAAACACCAGTAAGCATGTATCAAATCGGATATACGTAATCGAAAGAGGGGTGTGTATCTCCCTGATTATTTCTATTTCACGGCTTGCGGGTGGGGGGAGGGGAGGGGGGAGTAGCACTGTAACGGCTTATCCCTTGAAAAAGGTTAGAAGTTATAAACTAACCCAACCTAACCTAAAAGCTAGTTAAATGCAATATGAAATTAGAGCCATGGGCTCGTGTATTGCGTGATTCTAGTGTCGATGGAGGTAGGGAAGGGAGGTGTCAGGAGAGGGGAGCTTCTACAAGAGGCGCGAAAATTAAAAAATAAGAGATCGACACCTGAACGTTCTATCGATGTTCCACGAACGTCCCGCGGATGATGCTATTTCGTTATGAAATGACGCGTTGCGAATGCCGGACACGTTAGGTCACTTTCTAGAATATGCTGTCGTCCGTGCGCGAGTTTTTGTTCTTGTTTCTTGTTTGGTATTTTTTGTTTGTTTTTCCGAGGTTCCTGTCAAAACCGCCAGGTAGCCGCGTGGACAAAATGATGGCGCTCGTAAACTGTGTCTGGACTTATAGAAGACCGTTATATAATATTATTACGTGTCAAATCGCGTCGCGAGCGGCAAGGTGTTTTTGAGAAGAAACTTAGCTAGGATAAAAAATTTGTGCGGTTTATCGAGTCGCCCACTATATACGATGTTAATTCGTATTATTGTTATTATTAGTTAATAGCTAGTTATCATCATGATTATTATGTCGATTATTCGACATTGTCACTGTCGTGGGTGAGCGTGATCGTGACGATTTCTACAAATAAAAACGATTGTACCAAAATTCTTATCCGTGAGTCTGTTTTTTGGGTAAGAATGTCCACGCGAGGTGCGAGCTTGTCAATGCAAGATAACCATACGGATACGTAGTAAAATTTAAATAAATAACTGCAAAAGAATTCAAATGGATTATTAGAATAGAAATTTGGGAAAATAGGGGTGTGTATTGAAATGATGGCGGCGGATGCGTGTGAGCATTGAAATGTCAAACGTAAAAATAAAATGAATGACTGAGTGTGTGAGAAAGAGAGCGAGAGAGCGAGAGAGAGAGAGAGAGAGAGAGAGAGAGAGAGAGAGAGAGAGAGAGAGAGAGAGAGAGAGAGAGAGAGGAAGGATAGAAACGAATAAAAAGAATGCGAGAGATGGGGGGGGGGGAAGGGGAAGAGAATGAGACGTATAACGAGAGAGAAAGCGAAAGTGCTTAGTTCATTAATTAGCTGCGATCGTAATTAAAAACTCTCGAGTATGTGTATATATTATGCGATGAAAAAAAAAAGAGAGAAAAGAAAAAACAATAACAACAACAAAAAACCTACGAGATTATATCCAAGTAACTTTAACTAATACTGTTAAGAGATTAAATTGTAAAGCGATTACACAACTGACTCTAATTGCCTTGTTTTTTATGTGAAACGTATGAAAGTATCGAAATAACGTGTTAAGCGATTAAGAGAAAAGCAAAAAATGAGACAAAGTAAGGAAAATTTACATGTGCACACTCGCGCGTGCCCACACGAGGGAAATATTAATGACACAGATACACACACTCATATTCATAGACGGGGAAGGGTGGGTAAGAAAAAAGAAAGATAAAAAAAATTATTAAAAACGAATTAACGCGAAGGGTTCTATTGAGCGTATATACGTGAAAATACAAAATAAATCTATATTATACATGCGAGACACGTGGTTCTAGTCAAACTCAAACCGGACCGACTAACGTTGGCTTTCATCAGAATCGAATGAGCCGCGGCTCACTTCAGCCCATATGTTTTGGAGACTGCTATAATATCGATATATTGAAACGGATCGAAATGAGATTAGACAAAGAATAAAGAAGATGAATGACAGGCGAAGAATATTTAACATTCAAAATGGTCGCTGTGAGTTAAGGGAAACGAGAAAAAAAAACCACGTGGCACAAACATCCTGAAGATGTCTCTTGGACGTCCCACGGATATTTTGGGCTTTGCGAAAAGGCAGGACAACAAGGAACTGAGTGCACGGGATATTTACAGGCCATCCATAGCACGTCGAATTAGAGGTACACACAAGCACAAGTATACGCATACGCACGTATACGCAAGCTCACACACGCACACACACACACGGGCGCGCGCACATACAGGAAAAAGGAGGGGGGGGAGGGGCTCCAAGGACACACACGACGCACGCACTATTACACTAGCGACTTTATTAAGGAATAAAAATGGCTAAGCCGTATGTAAGTTTTGAAGATTTTACAAAAAAAAAGCAGCATCAAGCAGTTTATGAGCATCGTAAGCAAAATATACGTGGGATACGTCCGTGGCAGGAAGAATCGAGGGACGAAGGTTAGACCGATAGCGATAAGAGCAAACAGAGTTGTGGTTAATGATGAAATGTATAGTGTCGAAAAACAAAAAAGGAAAATTTACGTAGAGGGAAGAACTAAATAACTCTTTCAATTGACTTTATTATAGACACGTGACAATAAATCGGGGTTCGACAATATACGACGAATAATGATAAGCAGTGGGGTATGGGATGACGACCGAAATTCTGACACTCAACGGGTTCTGGGTAGGATTGCTGCTGTGGCTGGGGATGGTTGCGTGAGGGGTTAGAAAGACGAAACTTTTTCTTTTACTTGCTTTCGATGACAGAACGTTAAAAATGGCGGCTGGGTGAAACGGTACTGCGTGTTTTGAGGGTGAAAAGTTGCGGGCGAGGGTACCGCGAAGGTGATGAATGAGAAAAATGGATTTAAAACAAAAAAAGATAATAATATTAATAATAATAATTAAAAAAAGGTATATTCAATTTTGTGGGATAGCTCCTTACCCACGCAGCCTTACTGGGCCTTATTAAGGTATTATCGCATTACTAATAAATTAACTAATTAATTAACTTAATGGTAAACTAATGGGAATTAATGGAAAAGACAAAAAAATTAATTACAATATTTACGCTATCCGAATATCCATCAACGAATTAAG
Organism: Cephus cinctus; assembly: GCF_000341935.2. Taxonomy (NCBI): domain Eukaryota; kingdom Metazoa; phylum Arthropoda; class Insecta; order Hymenoptera; family Cephidae; genus Cephus; species Cephus cinctus. The sequence goes on from NW_014332756.1 coordinate 70,128, forward strand.
ACCGCAAATTTATTATGCGAAATGACGTATGGGGTTGGGGGAGGGGGTTGCACACACAGACGCATGCGCGCACGCGCGCGGACTCGGGCACACACCGACACTGTATACATGTGGGAGGAACAAAAATTCATAAGAAAACACACACGCACACACACGCACACGCACACGCACACACACGCACACACGCGCACACACGCGCGCACACACACACGGCTTTGCACACAGCTATACATAAGCAGGACGACGAATTTAAAATGCGCTTTGTCGACTTCTGTGCGAATGAATCGAATGTATGACGGAAAAGAGAGATAGAGAGAGAGAGAGAGAGAGAGAGAGAGAGAGAGAGGGAGA
>NW_014332756.1:70583-99530 GCF_000341935.2 Cephus cinctus
AGAGAGAGAGAGAGAGAGAGAGAGAGAGAGAGAGAGAGAGTGAGAGAGAGAGAGAGAGAGAGGGTGGGAGGGAGGGAGAGAGAGTGCGTATGCGAGATAATGAAAGTTTGGAGGAAAAAAAACGAAGAGCAGAAACACGACTGTCTGCATACGTTGACGAATGTGATTTGTGCAATTAGATGCACCGAGTGTATTAGGATAAAACAATAAAGGACTAATAATAATAATAATAATAATAATAATAATAATAATAATAATAATAATAATTTCAATTAAACAATCCGCCATTCGCTAAGCCAAAACTTATTGCGTCCGATATGACTTAAGCGCGTACTTATTAATAGTATTATTCAAGTAATGACCTTCGTTGATTGGTTGATGAAAAAGAAAATGGAGGATTTAAACACCTGCGAGATGTAACGTTACGAGCGTTAAGGACGTCTGTTACTAGAAAATGTGCTAGCGTCGCGACGCCAGCCTCCTTACGAGCCCGTTGATGGGAGAGGGAGAGGGGCGGCTCAGGGTGTACGAAAAGTACGGCTGTGGATACGGAGGAAGAGAGTACAGTGGAAGATGAATAATCAAGGATCGATGACGATGATAAATAATAATAATAATAATAATAATAACAATAACGTTGTATTAAAATTGTAATGAATTATCTGTGAGAGCAGTGAGAATATGCGGGGAGAGAAAACTGGCGGAGAATCGAATGGATAGATAAGCCACGTATAGATAAGAAATGAGAGAGAATGAATACTGTAATTATAACCTGATAAGACGGCCACGAAAGTAATACCGATAATTATTTAATCATGAACTTTTATAATGCTTACTTCTCTGGATCAAAACTAAAATCGCTTTAATTATATTGATTGGTAGTTTTTCCTAATTGCTCACGTGTCTTCAATTATTTGCTATACTTTTTCAATTTATGTTCTCACTCTCTCTTTCATTCTGTCACTCACTCTTTCTCTCTCTCTCTCTTTCTCTCTCCCTCTCTCTCTCTCTTAGTCACTCTTCTTCTCCCCCCCCTCTCTCTCTCTCTCTATATATATATATATATATCATTATTAACCGTTTCTTTAATTAATATTTATTTTCTACGTACTCGAAGATTTCATTCTATTCTCTTCCTCCTCTTCTCTGGGTTAAAACTATCTTGGATAAAATGTACTTGTATAAACGACCACTAGAGCCACAGTTGTAATGTTCACAAAGAATTGATTGATTGATTAATTGATTGTTTGATTGTTTGGTTAAGGAGGCGAGTGTTAATGATGCTCCATTCATGAACGCAAAATGATGTTCCTGCGCAGCATACGTTCTCTATCGATTGATCGATCGATCATTGGATCGATTAATTAATTGATCGAATGATTACGGATGTCCGTAAGACGTTTTCGTTGTCCCTATTTATTTCACGAGGACTACCGAATTGTCGATTTATTGTCATTATACGGAATATATTATATTTCGATGGATGCGAATTCCAAGAATAAAAACGCTACGAAAATTAAAATTGGCGAGTGAGACATTTTAATTGCATTACGTCATTCACCCTTCACAGTTAATCGTACAATCCTATACGCATTACTGATAATGACTTATCATCGTCTTCTATTTCATAAGAAAGTTTAATCTTTAACTTTGTCTAGACTCTCTAAAATTATTTGCCCTATGATATGTGTTTTCACTGTCATTTGTCTGTTTCGACCAAGTTTTAAGGGGTCTACCCTAATTAGACGGGCAAAATAAAGGCTATTTTCACGAAGTTTTTTGACCGGTATAAATTGTAAATATGGATATAAAAAGTGTTAGGCCTAAAAAATATACTCTTAAAATACACCAAAAATTTATTTATATTCTTTTTACTCAGTTTTCGTACAGAAAAATGGGGGAGAAGACAGGTCCAAAAAAAAGATGGGTGTGCGCTGTTGATAAAATCTTTGGAATGGATGATTTGAAAAAAAAAGGTTTCAGATTCAGTAGGTAAATGGCTATAGCGCATATCATACGATTTTTTATTTTTTTAAAAATGACAAAATGGCAGCCCTCTTTCCAAAAACTACGAAAAAGCACGTTTTTTTCATCGTTTTTTGCAAAAAAATAATAGTTACACTAAAAATTTCAAAATTCTTATGACATGCGCTATAGCTATAGTCATAAGGAACATGTGGTAAAATTTTGTTAAGGATCGGTTGAATAGTTTCGGAGATTTTATCAACAAGTCGTCTAAAAACGTCATTTCGAGAAAAACGTGTTTAAACTTTTCTTTAACGAAAAATCGTGAAAAAATCTTATTTACGTCTAATTAGCGATGCCTGCACGATACATTATGCCTTCAGTTTCTTCATAGCGCTCATTTTCATCCAAAATGTAGTACGGATAGTATATTTACAAATCTAGCAGCTCCTCATGTATACAAAGGCAGGTAGGTAGTACCGCTCCGAGCGGTGCGTATATTAGCGCGCTCAGGTAGCTAAGTAAACGTCGCTCAAAAGTACACTTAGACTGCTCGGATCTTTATAAAATTTTAGTATGATACTTTTAAATATGTATACTTTCGAAAAATGCAATAAAAAGAAAATCGATTTTTTGAAAATTGTAATTAGGGTAGACTCCTTAATGGAGATTCAAATGATAAATTCGAGCTTTAAATGGCAGTATTTAGAGTTTAAATCAGTATATAATTTTGGATAGAAATATTAACTCCTTGGTAGCAATGTTAAGTAACACTATCAATAGTACACAGTGAAGACTACTACTAATTGCTACTTCGAAGTTTAAAATGCTAGTAAAGAAGAGTCGATAAAATAGGTGTCCAATGGTTCCACGGTAAGATTAGCTTTTTTTAGCTAGAAAAATGAAAAATCGGAACGGATATACATCCTTGTATAAATGTTCCTTGAGTAGCGCCAAAATAATTGTATAATAATTATGTTCGTATTCCGTATCCTTTTCTGTTCATTTTTAAAACGAGAAGCGCTCCTCTTCTTTGATTTCTTTTCTTCCTTCTTTTCCTCTCCTTACGGCTGTATCCCCTATTGGGGGACATGTGCCAGTAACTGGAGGTGGATTGTGTAACTCAAATGTAGTAAAAATGCTAAAAGTGCTAGCCAATAACTGCTAGCCAATCGTTGTGCTTGTCTTATTTTGATTCTAACACGCGATTAGCTAGCAGCTAATTACTTTTAGCATTTTCACTACATTTGAGTGTTACACAATCGACACCCTGATACTAGATGGTGATGTACCTCGTGAGACGGGCCTTATATGTGATGTGTGAGGACCTACAGAGTTTATGCACTGAATTCAAACAGTGTTGGACGAAATTCGTATGATTAATTCACTTAGATTTTGTTATGAAAACCCATTGGTAAATGTCGCTGGGAGCTAGACGCGAACTTTTGAACCTTTACGGTCGTAAATCAGCTACTTTAACCACTAGACTACGGTCGCCCTTCTTTCTTTTCTTTAAACTTTTAGTCATCCTAGCACCGTCGGGAAGTTAACGCGGAAAAATCAAAATTTGTATGTTTATAATACTTAAAAAATTGCTCGTTAAATGTTCCATATGTTTCCGTAATTGCTCCACTGCTACTATGCAGTGATTAATAAATATTCATTAAAACAGAAAATTTTTATTTTTATTGAAATTCCAAATAACCAAGCAGATTTTCATATGAGATTCTTGATGAATTAATTGTCCCGATTTGCTCCCAATTGCTCCACAATTAGTTTTTTATTTAATTAAAGCATCTTTAAATAATAAGTAAAATTTGATTTTCACTTAACTCGATTGCAAACGTGAACATTATGATTGGTTTGCGAACACACCTATGACAGCTAGGTTCTAAGATCAGCCGAGAGTGCGCGAACATCGTTGCCTCGGTTCATTTTCGAACACACTTGGTCAATTCAGGATTGGTCGATTCCTTTATCAGTATTAACTAAACCGGTTCAAGACCGCCGTGTAAACGTAGTTTAAGGCCTATTATCTTCTGCGCGCTTCAATGTATAGACTACGTTTATTTTTAAAATACAAGTGTCTGATTGGCTAATAGCACAGTTAAACCGAGTTTATGCATTGAACCGCGTCGAAGGAAACGGACATGAGAGCTTCAAATATCCGATTAGTCCGAAAAATGTGTTAAAGCTACTAAATTTCAGTTAAATTTCAAATAGTACTTTGAATTTACATTATCGTCAAAGTTATCTAATTAAACTCTGTTTGAAAGATCTTCAGGTAAATATTATTAATCAGTAGTATTGGCAATGTTATGAAAATAGATTTTATATTTACGACTACAAGCGTGTCGTTCATTATATTGTAAAAGTAATCTGTCACTTTTATATTTCATAATTATTTTCATGATAATTATGAAAGTGACCTAAGTGACAATATGAATAAATTATGTTAATAATTGAACCATTTTTTTTACAATGCACAAACGCAAAAATCTAATTATCCAAAATACCCACCGTGTGAAGATCACTGATCCTGTCGAAACAATACAGTTCTAACGTATTCTAACAATTTCTAAGCTCCACAGCAGTCTTATTGCGTGAAAACGATTTTATTAATCTAGATCCATTGTGCCAGGATTACTGGTTCTGTCGGAATAGTACAGTTCTAGAATAATTCATAAATAGGGGGTAAGGTGAAAGGCGATTTGGACATTGAGGTATATTGTCGATGGGCAATCAAATGTCAAGCATTTAGTCGTCAGGTATATTGGTTCCAGGAATTTCGTCACTGGGCATTTGCCGTGGGCATTTTGCCTAGGTGATTTGTATGACACCGTCGTGTTAATGTAATTAATTACTAAAGTCCGTATTCACAACTCGCTCTTAAAGTCACTAACAGAGTGGCTTGTAGTTAAAAGTCACTAAGAAAAAATTTAAAAACGCGCTATTAGCACTAAAAGCGAGTTCTGAATACGGGCTTAAGTTTACAGGTACGGATTCGACAGGATGAACTTACACGTGATTGGTTAATCGTTTCTAAACCCATGCGTTAAGGATTCAAGTAAGATCGACGAATCACGTTCGCCTTCTGAAACGTTCCATGATTAGTTCATTTTCTCTAAATTCTGAGTTTGGAAACGTAATCATCGGAAGTACCTGTCACAAGTGTGTTCGAAAATGAACCGAGGCAACAATGCTCACAGCACTATCAACTGAACTTTGAACGCAGCTGTCGTAGGTTTGTTCGCAAACCAATCATATTGTTTACGTTTGGAATCGAGCTAAGAGAAAATCAAATTTTACTTATTATTTAAAGATGCTTTAATTAAATAAAAAATTAATTGCGGAGCAATTAGGAGCAAACCGAGAGCAATTAGTTCATCAAGAAAATCATATGAATATCTGCTTGGTTATTTGTAATTTCAATAAAAATAAAAATTTTCTGTTTTAATTAATATTTATTAATTATTGAATAGTAGCAACAGTGCAATTATGGTATTATATGGAGCATTTAAGGAGCAATTTTGTAGGCATCATAAACATAAATTTTTATTTTCTCTAGCTAACTTCCCGACGGTGAAGGAATTACGGATTTCTGTAATCTTTGAGAAGTTTCAAGTGCTCTTTTGGACAGGATATTTTGGAATTACCAGTGTAAACATTTATATAGATGTACTGCGCATGCGCACGACCCCCATGTTATTTTATCACTTCCCGCGCTAAATTGCGCTAAATGCAATATATTTAGTGTGGAGTGTTGTGCAGTGTATTATAATTTTACTGAATTTAATGATTTGTTTCCAGCAGTAAATAAGCAAACTCTTACAATATGAGTCAAAAGGCTTTTTCGGGTCCTGCAGCTAAGCGGCCAAAGACCAGGTTTTATTTTCCGCTCCTTATTCTTTAATGTTCTATAATTCGAGATAGTGTAGTGTTATGATATAACCTAATGATCAATGGTACAAACGTAATAAGACCAGTGTCATTTGAAACACGGTATCGAATGAAATAAAATCGTTTAATCTACCATTTATTGGTAGTAAATAAATTATAGTTGCCTGATCAGCTGTAATGTAGTTTTAAAAATAAGTGACAAAAATTTCAAAGATATATTCTGTAGGAGTTATCGTTATCATGAATTGAAATATAATTCGTTTGTGGATTCACCGACACCAATCTCCCTTACAAATGTATAAGTGATGTTTAAACATGATGATTATTTTAGGGGAGATGATGACGAGGAAGATTTCCCTGGCTCTTTTGAAGCAGAGCTAGCTAATATGAACGACATTGATGATGATGATTACATTGATATGTCCCAAGTTACAGAAGAGGTAATTATGATTACATACTTATATTTTATAAATACCTAAAATATTTCTCTAGAATTATTTATTAATGATAGTGTTATAGTGCAACAATAGCTTTAAGTATACAAAACTCTAAATTCAATGTCATTATTTTTATTCTAGCCACACAGTTATAATCAAATGAAAGTGAGTTCTAAATGAGCTTTTAATTAGCTGCTAGAATCATTATATTCATTTGAGTAACCTTCCCATCACTGTACTTTACTTTGTCTATCATTTACCATGTTATGCTATACTTATCATTAATACAAATGGTCTTATATTGTTAATTGCTATATAGATTGTTCATTATTAAATGAATTCTCTAGGGACCTGAGCAAGAAGCTACATCAGCTAAATGGAGTAGACCACCACCACCTGCTTTAAATCCTGCAAAGGATTCATTAACGTTTCAGCAGATAGAAGTGGATCACTATATAGGTATATTCTTAAGATATTTGAATTAAGAAGTAGAATATTTAAACAAAGATATTTCAGGAAGACCAATCTCTGGGATGCCTGGAAGTACTGTTGGTCCAGTACCAATAGTACGAATGTTTGGAGTAACTGAAGAAAGAAATTCCGTCTGTTGTCATGTTCATGGTTTTTCTCCCTATTTGTATGTGACTGCTCCTGATAAATTTACCAACGACCACTGTAAACCATTTATGGTACTGATAATTCTCAAATAATCAAAACGGAATCCAATTTCTTAATGTTACTAAAATATTTGGATTGGCTTTTTTTTTTAGAAGGCCTTGAACCAGGCTATATTAAAAGACTTACGGTCAAATCCCTACAATATTCAGGAAGCAGTTCTCTCTGTTGAATTGGTTAAAAAACAAACTATGTATGGATATGCAGGAGAAGAAAAAATGCTTTTTTTAAAGATCACAGTGGCTTTACCAAAATTAATAGCACCTTGCAAAAGATTACTTTCTAAAGAAACAGTTTATGCAGCCTTTATTCATGAATACAGAAGTTTTGAGAGTAACATTGACTTCGATGTCAGGTACCAATCTGTTAAAAACAATATATAAAAAGAGAACTGTTAATAATTATAGTAAATTTATTAAATAGATTTATGGTAGACACTTCACTAGTTGGATGTTCTTGGGTCAAATTACCAGCTGGCAAATGGAAGCTACGTGGCCACTATGGATATCATGAACCAGCAGTGACGAGATGTCAGTTAGAAGTAGATATTGCTTATGATGCCTTTATTGCACATGAACCACATGGCGAATGGTCCAAAATAGCACCATTCAGAATTTTGAGCTTCGACATTGAATGTGCTGGTAGAAAAGGTAAGAAAAAAGCAAAGACAGCAAAAGAACGACATTGAACTATACTCGTTTAATTAATTTCAGGAATATTTCCGGATCCAAAATTTGATCCTGTTATACAAATAGCCAATATGGTTATAAGACAAGGAGAGACTGAACCGTTTTTGCGTAATATTTTTACATTAAATACTTGTGCCCCTATAGTAGGATGTCAGGTACTAAGTTTCGAGAAGGAAAGCCAAATGTTGGAGGTGATATATTATCTATCTTGGTAGCAATAAGACTTTCAGCAAATTTATGATACCTCTAATACTGAATTTCCATCTTTTTAAGAAATGGGCAGACTTCATAAGACAATTGGATCCAGATATCTTCACTGGCTACAACATAAACAACTTTGACTTCCCATACCTAATAAATCGCGCTCAGCACCTCAACGTGTCGAGCTTCAGTTATCTAGGCAGAATCAAGAATATAAAATCTGTAATCAAGGATCAAGTCTTACAAAGCAAACAGATGGGAAGGCGTGAGAACAAATCTGTAAATTTCGAAGGACGCGTGCCCTTTGATCTGTTACTAGTATACTATCTCTTTCTATATTAAACCAGAACAAACTCCTTTATCATTATTATAATATTTGATAATTTCCAGGTACTGGTACGAGATTATAAATTACGTTCTTACTCTTTGAACGCAGTGAGTTTTCATTTTCTTCAAGAGCAAAAGGAAGACGTTCATCACAGTATAATCACTGATCTCCAGAATGGCACACCTCAAACCAGAAGACGTCTAGCAGTTTACTGTCTAAAAGATGCGTACCTGCCACTGAGATTGCTTGACAAACTAATGTGTATAATAATTTACATGGAAATGGCCAGGGTAACTGGAGTCTCCTTGCCAAGTTTACTAACTCGAGGTCAACAGATAAAAGTGATATCTCAGTTACTGCGAAAGGTAAGATAGTCCTAATACAAATTTTAGTTGTTATGCTTGTCTTATGAGTAGTGTTTTTATTATTTTCTATTTTCTAGACAAAGGAAAAGGAATTCCTTATGCCGGCACATGAAGGTCATGGGAGTGAAGAACAATTCGAAGGTGGAACCGTTATTGAACCAAAACGTGGCTACTACAACGACCCAATAGCAACCCTGGATTTTAGTTCACTATATCCCAGTATTATAATGGCGCATAATATCTGTTATACTACTTTATTGAATGCTAGGGCGCAGAACAAGTTTAATCTACCTAGTGAAGATGTGACCCATACTCCATCCAATTGTAAATTCGTGAAGGAATCCGTGAGGAAGGGAATTCTTCCTGAAATTCTGGAAAATCTTTTATCAGCTCGAAAAGCTGCAAAAGCAGAGTTAAAGAAGGAAACGGATCCTTTAAAGCAAAAGGTCTTAGACGGTAGACAATATGCACTTAAAGTTTCCGCGAATTCGGTGTATGGTTTTACCGGTGCCCAGATGGGGAAATTACCCTGTCTAGAAATATCTGGTGTAAGTAATAACTATTAGGAGAATATTTTAACTCTATTTTTTGATTTAATATATGTTACCATATTTTAGAGCGTTACGGCTTACGGCAGGACAATGATAGAGCGAACGAAACAAGAAGTCGAAAGTCATTTTCGCATTGAAAATGGTTACAAGTATGACGCTAATGTTATCTATGGCGACACGGATTCCGTTATGGTAAAGTTTGGCGTGAAGGCCATCGTCGAGGCTATGGAGCTAGGAAAGGAGGCTGCAGAGTACGTTTCTGCAAAGTTTATCAAGCCTATAAAGTTGGAGTTTGAGAAGGTCTATTTTCCATATTTACTTATCAATAAGAAGCGCTACGCAGGATTGTATTTCACGTCACCTGATAAGTATGATAAGATGGACTGTAAAGGATTGGAAACTGTGAGACGCGATAACTGTCCCCTAGTAGCTAATATGATGAATATGTGTTTACAGAAACTACTCATAGAAAGGTACATTTTCTGTTAAAAAATAAGAATTCCTTGGTAAATTCAAACAGAGAAAGAAAATGTTACAGACACTGGTTTTTCTTCAGGAATCCTGATGACGCCGTGGACTACGCCAAACAAGTGATAAGCGACCTTCTCTGTAATAAAATTGACATCTCACAGCTAGTGATAACAAAGGAATTAACGAAGAATGATTACACGGCTAAACAAGCCCACGTAGAACTAGCTGCTAAGATGAAAAAGAGGGATGCCGGAACGGCGCCAAAATTAGGGGACCGGGTACCTTACGTGTTCACTAGTGCAGTGAAGGGTACACCAGCTTATCAGAAAGCCGAAGATCCAATTTATGTCCTGGAGAACAACATACCCATCGATGCAAATTACTACTTAGAAAATCAGCTATCTAAACCGCTGATTAGGATATTTGAACCAATTCTAGGCAATCGTGCCGAGGCGCTTCTTCTTCGTGGTGAACATACCAGAACCAGATCTGTAGCTACTTCTAAGGTGGGTGCCATGGCAGCCTTCACCATGAAGAAACAAACTTGTTTGGGTTGCAAGGCTGTGCTTCCTCCGGATCTAGAGAATTCGGCACTTTGTTCTCACTGCCAGAAACAGGAAGCTGATCACTTTCAATATGAGCTGTCACATGCACGTAAACTGGAGGAAAAATTCTGTAGGCTGTGGACGGAATGTCAGAGGTGCCAAGGAAGTCTTCACCAGGAAGTTCTCTGTACAAGGTCAGTGTTTAACTTCAGATTGATTTTCTTCTTTTTATTATCTGTATATTATTTAAAATTATTCTTTCTTGCAACAGCCGTGACTGCCCCATCTTTTACATGAGGAAAAAGGTCCAAATGGAACTGGACACTCAGGTGAAGCGGGTCGCAAGATTTGGTATTCCCGAATACTAATTAATGTGAGGTAATGAAAAAATGCTGTCTTTTTCGTACTATTACATTTGAGAGACTCTTGAGTCTCCTTGCTCCTTCCTCGTTTCTTTTTCATAACATCTAAAATGTAAATAACGCGTTTATCCGGAAGTCGGATTGGGTCCCTCAAACGAAATGAACGAGTGTAATAGGGTCGAGTAGCTCATAAAAAATTTGTCTCTACGATGTTTACAGCTTAACATTATTTATTATGAAAAGGAGCTTTCTTCTTTTATCTCTCCTACCATTCTCTATATCACTTTGAAAATTCAGTACAGGTGAATGGATCAGTTATGAAATCTGATGGTGAAACGCTGGTGCTAAATGCGTGTAATATGTCTTATCATGACGTGACCTTTCTTATATTTGGCGACTCAGCTGAAGAAAAAATATATTTTCATTCATGTGCCTCAACCCTATGGAACGTACAACTTCGGTTATCTCCATTCTCGTTATACAAGTTTCGAAACGCGTCGAAGGATAATCATGCAATAATATAAGGAATAAGAAAAATAAAAGGCCGAGTAAAGAAAATAAAGAATTAACTTGTGTATAACGGTTTTGCTGAAGAGCCATATAGTGATGCTTCGATCGAATTTTTGCTTTTTGTTGCAAGCTGTAAACACAGTCGACAGTGACGTATCGATAGTGGCATTAATAAATAATGTGTGTAGGGCGTAAAAAGAAAAAGGTAAAGCTGACCTTGGACGCATCCTTTTTTTTTATACCGCGCAAAGACACTTTCGATTAATGGTGACTGTCGAGTGACTAGTCGTCCCGTTAAGGCTCGAACAATCGTAACACGGCTCTTGAAAAAATGCCATTCTCACTTTCTGCTCTGCAAGGCATTCGATAACCAGTCCATTGCTTGATCAAGGCCTTCACCCTTTGTTGCAGAAGTCTTGAATATTTGAAAGGTTCTGTTCTTCAGGGCATCCAGGCCCAGAGCTTGATGGACCTCTGCAACACTGAGGCAACCTGCCATATCCTGCTTGTTCGCTAACACCACAAGAATTGCACCTTGAAGTTCATCTTCCTGGAGAAACAGCAGACAAAGCAGATTTAGGTTTATTTTTAACTTATTGAGGAATTATAATTAATATCTGCACTCTAGAGAAACGCGGATCTTATAAAAAATTTGTATAATAAATTACTTTTTTTACTATTCAAAATAACGTGTACTTACTCTTAACATGTACAGTAACTCATCTTTCGATATTCCTATCCTATCCCTATCAGCTGAATCCACAACATAAATAATTGCATCAGTGTTCGAATAGTAACATCTCCAATATGGTCTGTGAACAAGAAACTAATTATAACCTTAATTAAGGAATAAGAAACTGATAAGAAGAATAAACATACCGTATACTTGTTTGGCCACCAAGATCCCAGACTTGGAACTTTAAATTTTTGTAAGTAACTTGTTCCACATTAAAACCTATCGTAGGTATAGTAGTGACAACTTCACCCACTTGTAATCTAAAGAGAAAAGTGTCAATTAACAAAACATTTCTAAAGCATCATATTATTACCCCAATTTTACACGAGTGAACAATGATCTTAAGTCAACTATGCTCAAGGAAATTAAGTGTACATTGTCCAATATTTCATGAATTAGAGATAAGGCATGCCTATAACACTTTGACAAACCTATAAAGGATGGTAGTCTTGCCAGCGCCGTCTAAGCCCAGAATGAGAATTCTCATTTCACGACTGCCTAGCAGGTTGCGAAAATAACTGAGCAGCCCTCCTAAAATGACAAATCAAATGATTATGTAGCACGCAGCTGATGATGTTTCATAGAAGTTGTCACAAGTTACCACAGTGACTTTCTTATCCCGGTGAGCATAACTCTATGTATGGCGTCATTATGAATATGCAAACCGAATTAGAGTAAACTCACCCATATCGATAATCTGCTATTTCCAAGGCATATAATTTCCGTAATAGACTGAAAATTACTCCTATCTTGTCAGGGTCTACAACCCTGCTTATTCGGTACGACTGTATACGACAGATGCCAGTTGCCCGCTACCACACTATACTGAAGTCGCCTTACAATTTATTGACAGGCGTGGCAACATTTTAACATTAAATTCTTGTTTGGAGAACAACGGTTACACTGCAGGAGAACTCAAAAGAGTTTGAACTTCTTAATAGAGGGTGAAATGAATTATTTTATTATACAATATATCAATTAATGTCTGGTACTTGACCTTTACAAATTTATAAAATCATTAAAAGGATAAAAAAGAAATCAATTATGAACGCTAATCCATTGGACCTTCTAATGCTTATTATTATTGTCAAATGAGATCGGAATAGATTAATCAAATTTGGTTTAGATTACAAAGCATTCCTTTTCATAAGCGTGCATCTTGTAAGGAACTTAGTACTCTTATTTTGCAAATACATATTCATTGCTGAATCAACAGTTAACAATATTAATAGCTAAAGTAACTTTGAAAGCAAGTGCAACAATAAAAGTATAGAAGAATAGATGTGCCTGCAAAAATAATCTTCAACAATGTCTATAATATGCAATGTTACATTGTACTATAACAACAAGATATCATCAAGCAAATGTTGTTTTGTATGGTTTATCTTAACAAAAAGTTTCATAACGGTGGCACACTATTATAGAAGAGTAACTTGTTTAAAGTATATTGTGCTCAATATGGCATGTTAGAGATTCTTAACTATACAAAGAGAGAATTCTTGAATTAAGTTTTTTTTATCGTCATATCAAAAAGAGGATTTATATTAAGGGCATCTAGAAAATGGACCAGATGCGGCTGATAACCGCTACTTGCAAATCTGTCAGCCACGTATGCTAGATACGTCCTTAGTTCACAAAAACTCTCATACATTTGCTCGAGTTTCTCATAATTTGGATGCATGTAACCATTCGGTTCGCGAATCCAATTTTGTGAACGAACTCGATTATGAAATTTCAATATGACCTTAAAAATACTGCGCAAACTGCTGCGCATCTTAGCACCATTAGCATTTAGCATACACCTGTAAAATAAGAAATTATATTAAATTCAAACGCACCATTAGTTAATATAGTATTAACACATTCACGTCGGATGACGCCTAATGTCGTCATTCAAGTTATCGTTTAACTATTCTTTAAAAATATCATTTTTTCCACTTATTACTAGATTTTTTCCATATGTAGACACTAATAATAAACTGAGGAATGTTTTCCCAATAATATGCTTTATCTTTTCTTATCGATTCTTCCTTTATACCTGTATCTATACTTATTCATTGTTTGGCCGCTACTTATCGAAACCAGCCCCGTAAATAAGCACTCTGTATTGTGTTCGATTATCGCTCTACAAATCTATCCTCAAAATATATTCTCTTTTTTATTTATTCGAAAGATATTTAACTAGGATTTTAGGAAATTTGAAATGGAATATTACTTAGTATCTACTTTGCTACTGAAACTGAAACATTCTCTTCGAAACTTCCAACGACATAAGAACAGATCCCGTCTAAAAAGTACAATTTATAGAAATTTATTTTTGTGTATAAACAAGTCCTATGCTCCGTTCTTTAAAATTTTATACTGAAATATTAATTACATAAAAAGTTATAGTAATTTTTCTAAACCTATGCGCGACTGTAACATTTGACAAAAAACGGCCCCGTACCCACGGTAAGCACAGCCAGCAAACGCCCCGTCGCGAATGTGTTAAAGTAAGACTGAAGTTACAATGACTGACCTTGACAAAATCTTTTTGATGTAGCTCACGTGTGTGTAATAAACCTGATCTAAAGTGATGGCCTGTTCCAGATCTTTCTCAAATTCATTCCAACTAGCATGCAGAACGCTGCAAGTTAGATAATTATGAAGTGCATTGACAAACTGCATCATAGCATGCCTGTACAGCTGGAGCTGTGAAAAGGATTTGTTATTATTATAACTGCAAAGAATACAGTTAATTTAAAATTGTATGCATACCTTGTGATACTGTTTAGAGTTCATAGCCTTACGCTCCACCTTTAAGATGTGAAAGTCTTCCTGCAGAACCCAAATAACACGTCCGACTGATATGAGGAATTTAAAAACCTTAGTGTACTGAAGCATCGAGTTCTCATCTAGGATAATATTTAGTGGCCAGGATATTTTGTAATTCAGGGAGAGACAGTCAAGAGCATCAGGATCAGAATACAGGAATCTCGGTGGGACATCCACAGTTGAGAGACTAAGAAATTCAGAGTTTGTATAACTATTGTTCAAAGAACTCATCAGTGCACGCTCGAGGATATTAGTCAGGGTAGCAGAGTTAAGTAACTCCATAGATACCGAAGTAGAGTAGAGTCCAGTATACAAAGAGTTGGTTAAACTCTTTGCAAACTCTCCATTCAACAGGAAAAAGTAACTGCGTAAGCTTGTCATGTGAGAAAGCATATTATGCTCACACAGTAAATACTTAATAAGAGCATCATTGACAAGATGACTTTGAATTCGCAACGGAATCATAACAGATTTTTCAAGGTACACCTGGAGAGAAGTGTTGTCAATCATCTCTACGTCAGCAGCTGTCAATGTAGATTCAGAGGTTGGTGTCAAAGCAGCTGAACCAAATCCCACAAAATTAGGATAGATAGTAGTCCTTTGTGGAAACTTAAATCCAGACTCAGTGACATGAGAGCTAGAAATATCACCAGTTGGTATTTCCGCAGTTGCAATAATAGATGGAACTTCACTACCAATTTCAGACAGAGGTGTGTCACTGTAGGGTGGAATTTGAGACATGCTACTGCTCATTGACAATGGAAAATTGTCAGTGGTACATGACATAGGCGTCGTTCCATCAAAAGCGTCGTGGTACGTTGTACTAAAGCTCATAGTGAGTGCTGGTGTTCCAGCACTACTTCCTGCACTGCTTGCTTCATTTGTCTTCTCCACTGTACCAGTTCCATAGATGTAAAATTCCTGCTCCATGACTCTAGCACGGTTTCTTTGAGCTTCAGTGAACCTTGTTGTTTTAAACCTCGGTTGAGGTTCATCCTTAAGGATATTTAAAGATGATACTTGACCTGGACGGTTTACCTGTTCAGTACTCACATCACTGGCTTCATGTACTTCATCTATCCTCTCTGTATTCTGTCTCCTTTGTATATCATTCTCCAAGAAGATCAAGTTGCCTTCATTGTTGTTTGGTGTCAAGCTATATTCCTGTTGTAGGACTTTCAATCGATTACGTTGCAAGTCCGTCATGTTATCGGCATTCCTAAGTTTCAAAAATTCGAATCTGTTAGCCATCAAGTCATTATTTACATCCATAATGTTGATAACATCTGAAAATTGGACAGAGCTGTTAGTGTTTCTGAGACGATTAGCGAGCTTCTCAGTTTGAGCTATTGGTATATCATGAAACTGATCGTCAGCATTGTTCTTGTTCTGTTGATCATAATCACAGCTTGAGAATGTTGTATGTAACATCATTTTAGCTCTGTTGCGTTGCAAGGCTTGTTCTTTCTGTGGATTCATCTGTTGATTTACAGGTTCAATTGAAAGAGTTATTGGTGTAATATCTAAGACAGTGGGACGTGGTGACTTTATAGAGACGGACTGATGAACTTCCATAGTACTCTTATGATCGGGGTGGAATTTGACGTCATCCTTCGTAGAGGTATTGACTGCAGGTTCCAAATCTGTCGTCTTGTTACTTATGTCTAAGATACATGATATGTTATTAGACACTCTGGTGTTATCAAGATTACTATTCTCATCCGGACAAGTGTTAGCATTGCGATCAGACGGTTCTGTGCCGAAGTCAGTAAGCTGTATATTGACTTCTGCATCAACTTCCGGTTTTTCAGGTCTAACACTCTCCACCTCTTCTTCTCGAATGATTTCCTGTTTATCATTCTCATCAGTCTGGATCATATCTGATTTGTTAATGGCCTCTGTGAGTGGTTCATCCTTACTTTCCCATAGTTCATGCCTTGCACTAGATATAGCAATAATTCTATTGTCAAACAGCTGCATCCGTTTGATCCGCCATTCTGCACGAACACGTCGTCTTTCAGCTTCGGCAGCTAATTCATTATAATAATTCAAAATATTTGCTTTTTCTAGACAGTTAATCCTGTCAGCCTCTTCCTGTTCTCTATTGACTTTCTCAGCTAATAATTTGTCAGCTAACAACTGAGCTTCCTTGTCCTTTTCTTTACGTAGTACTGCTTCCTCAGCCTGATTCTTAAGCTTGGCAAGAAGGTCTCGTTTATTCTGTGCCAGGATTTTAATAGACTCCTCGCGCTCCCTCTTTATACGTAGTAACGTATCCTGTTGCGCGATGCTTACAAGCTCAGCACGTTGTCGCTCGACCTTTCTCTGATCTTGAAAAGCAGTAGATAATGAGACCACATTACCCAATGCATCCTGACCTCTGGTCATGTACTCCTGGCAATGCATAGCCTGTTCGCGTAACTGGTCTACACTGAGACAGACCCTGACAGCAGGATGAGAAGTAGCAAAGACACCACATAAAGGATTCTTCGGATCACATAACTTCAGCAGTCTCACTGCTTTCCCACATTGAAGTATAGATTCTGTGAGACTATCTAAAAACCTTGGCACAGATTTTGTATTGATACCAAAACCCTTCGTCCAGAATTTACGTCCACGTTGACGCAGGTACTGTGGTCGCATCTGTATCATGAATTCCTCGTACTCATCTTCGCACACTCCTTCAAAGAGCCACCTTTGGAGAAATCGAAAGTATACTTCGCAGCAAGACTTGAGTATCGAGTAAAAGATCAGAGCAATATCCGGTTGAGTGACCTTTGTCACTTCTTCGTAGATGTGGGTCAGAACGCTAATACCCTTTTCTAACATGGAGTCGCTCTTGTCATCGCATCTACACAAAACAGCGACTTCTACAATCATGTCACCCAAAGGTCCTAAAGTATCTAGGACCTGCAAAATTGCTCCTGGCCTCTCAGAATTCTTGTCAACGGAAATACGTAAAACTGCCGCTTGATAACATAAAAAGAATTCCTTGATGCTGTTACACATGGCCTTGAAAATAAGACCGTCCTTTTGCAGTTTTCCTGTTTCCGGATTGCATGTTATTAGCATTGATAAAGCTCTGAATGAATTTCCCCATTCGATAGGCTTACGGCATACGTCTTGTAGCATCTCTGCACTAACTCCTGAGATTACAGTATTTTGTTGCAATTGAAATCCAAACATGTTACTGTAGTGGAAATTGTCGCTCTCTATCCCAAGTAACAATAGCTTAATATTTGATAGAAATTCTTTGCTGGAAACTTCTGTTATCTCTGTCAGTGATTCCAAGGCATTTTTTTGCAAAAGGGGAGCAATCGTCGCCAGTCTGATTTTTTCTAAATGTAACATAGCTTCCTTTGTTTCTGTTAAAAATCTTGGCTCTTTTGGTGGATTCAATTGGCCTAATGTTTCCCATGTGCGATGATTAGGAATACATTCTGTCTCAAGTTCCTTATCAGAGATGGAACTAAATAGATCGGTGGTTCCTTCTGATTCTTGATAAGAATCATTTTTATTTAATGTCTCTATTTGATCTATCTGTGATTCACTCTCCATGCCTGTATGTACGGATGTAATCTCTGGCCATAGGGATTTTGCTTCCACGCTAAAATGTTCTTCCTTCTCGTTGTGGTAATCTTCATTGGGATTACCATTGTCTTCCTAAATAATATTTGAATTTTATTTTTATTTTTGATTGGACCTAAGAAGGCAGTAGGAATTATAACTTTACCATAATTTGTGGGAGGAAATGCATTCCCATCGTGAAGTCCTTTACAGATGGTAGTGCAAGGTTTCCTCTCGATATAGAATACATTATTGATAGTGGTGCACTGTCGTTTCTGTATCAAAATTATAAAACAATATGCGTTGAAAAAAGAAGTAATAAAAAATGTCAAGAATTGAATGTTTATTATTACCTACCTGGTAGATTCTGTTTCAATCATTGTTGCTGATCTAAATTGGCCAAGAAAAGAAAGATTGCTACCAGGTTCAGCTGTGCAATCTTGTATAATACTACTACCCTTTATACCTAATACTGTTTCGAACTTTTCTGGTAATACAAATGATTCAATAGGGTATGTTTGAAAAGGCATGACTCCTTTTCCATCCCAACAGATCTCTGGTAAAACAGGATTTGCTTTTCCATAGTGAAAGATATTCTAAGATAAAATGTTCAGCAATACAATTCATTATAATAACAATGTGTTCCTCTTAAGATTTTAACATAAATATTTAATTACCAGTGAAAATTCTTCTTTGTTCTCAAGACTCCTTAGTTCAATCAAAAAATATAAAATGGAGCACACTGTTGAATCAATATCTTCCTCATTAAGCTTGTCTAAAACATTTTCCAAATTCTTTGCTCGAGAAATCCCATTTTTCCTAATCCTTAAATGGTATGAATGTTTTAATAATTCCACTATCGGATCTCCAAGTTTATTCTTCCACTTAACTGTTAAAGCAAAATATAATTATTTTAGTAATCAACAATATTCGTTATATGTGAATTGAATACAATATCTTTTATGCTGACCATTAAATTTATTTGCATCAGAACACTTATTCAGCAATATACCATAAGCTTGTGATCTAAGTTTCTTCACAATCTTTGTATTATCTTTTTTTGGTAAGTAAGGATGATCATTAGATGGATTCTGTTTCTCAGCAAATCGCTCACATAATTCAGTTATTAGGCCATAAACACCAATGTTGTTTTCCAAATCCATTGTCCTAGGACAGTTTTACAGACAAGTCAAATTGTTATCAATTGTATGAACCGGAAACGTAAATCTGAAATGTAATACTGTGCTTAAAACACAAATTTTACTGATTAATTTAATTAATAAAATGTTTGCCAAGATGATTTTACACATGAAATGTGTATGCTCTGTCACTCACTTCTAATACTTTTACATCATAACATTTTATGAAAATATTAATGGTTGTATAACTCAAGATTATATTTACATCACATTTTTAATTCGGCTATACATTTGAAAAGCAGAGTAACAACAACAATGTTTTTTACTATTGATGTGTCAGAAATTTCAGAGTCTGAATTCATGGTCTGAATTTTCATCGTAGTTACGCCATTGTCTATTTGCCAGCTGCCACATAACCGCACATAACCTTAAATCACACAGTTAATTTACATACATGTATAGTTGCACGTGTAATTTAGAGAATAAAATATGCCGAAGTTATTTGTTGCCGACAATTCCGATTCTGATGAAGAATTGAAGATCAATGATGGTTATGCCAATAATTATAATACGTGGAGGCAGAAGGAGGAATTAAATAAATGTAAGTATAAGGAATTTTGTTAATACAGCTTCTCTTAATTTTTCTGCTATTTGTTCTGCTTAATTGTCGTATGTATTATATATTTTATACATTTAGTGAAGACTAAGTATGGTGAGAATGCTGCTGAGTTACAAAATTCGGAAGAGGATTCTAGCAGTTCATCGGATGAGGATGAAGAAGGAAATGTATGTTGTATTAAATGCATTGGAAATGCCAGCTAATCAGTATATTTTCTTTCAGGAATTAACAGAACAGTTTGAAAAAGACTTTTATAAAACCCTTGCTTGTCTAAAAAACAAGGACCCTAAAATATATGATGGGAACATAGAATTCTTTAAGGATACAAATACCTCAATTGAAATTAATGAAGGTAATGGGGAAAAGAAAAAAAAATCCAAAGAGAAAGCTACATTCTTACGTGATTATGAACGCGAGATTATCACCAAGCGGGGTGGAAAGCTAAGCGATAGTGAAGAAGAAACAGAAGTGATTGACAAGAAAATCAGTGAATCACGAACACCCACTTATGCTGAAGAGCAACACAAACTGAAAGAAAATTTCAAAAAATTATTGGAAGATGATCAAGATGAAGAAGAAACTGGATTATTGATACCTAAGAAGAAAACAGAAGAAGAACGTCAAAAGGTTATTTTTAATATTTAAAAAAAAACTTCAATTTTGTTCCTCTCTTTTTAATTCCAATTACAGCTATTTATTATTTAAATATTTAGGAGGAAGAAACTTATATTGAATGGTTAAAAGGTCAAAAGACAGAAATTGCTACTGATGAACAGCAAGAACTAAAACCATTAAGAGATTTTTGGACGGATCCTAATTTGGACCCAAACGAAAAGTTCCTCCGGGATTACGTTTTGAATAAACAGTTTCTTGAAAAAAAATCTGGAGATATTAACCTGGATTATGAGCAGGTAGCTCATGATAGTGATGAAAATTTATCAGAGGATGAGAAAATTATAGAAAAGCAAGAAGAATTTGAGCACAAATACAATTTCAGATTCGAGGAACCTGATCAAGAGTTTATTAAAAGGTAAAACTCAGATTTAATAATATATACATCGAAACTGTCAAGCGTTCTAACCAAAAAACAACAATAATTTCAGGTACCCTCGAATGCTGGAGAACTCATTAAGAAAGAAAGATACGCGTAGAGCCCAAAAGAGAGTGGAATTGAAACAAAGAAAAGAAGAAGAGAAGCTTCGAAAGCGCGAAGAGCTAAAACAACTGAAAGCTTTAAAGAGAAAAGAGATTGAAGAAAAGATTGAAAAACTCAAAGAAATAACTGGTACATACGAAATTAATTAAAGTTAATAAGTGATTTCAGTTATATATTAAAATTAGATCATAATTGAATACAGTTGATCATTAACATCAGGAAACAACGACATACGCTTCGAAAACATCGATCTGGAAGGAGATTTTGACCCTGCTGAACACGATCGTAAGATGCAAGAGTTATTTAACGATGATTATTATGGTGGCCCTGAGGGAGACGTGAAACCAGAGTTTCCGAATATCGATACCGAATTAGGCATCGAGACGACCTGGGACTTTTATGATCCAGATGCTGAGGAAATCGCACCTGAGGATGAACCTTATTACGAGGGTCCGCATTGCGAAGATCCACAGTTCAATGTAAGATCCATCTTTCTGCACACTCACAATAAGAACAATTGTTTATTGATATTATATTTCCCGATTGTAGATGGACGCTGATTATGATCCCAACAAAAAATTGGAAACTGAACTCGTGGATTCTACCAGGAAGAAGAAACGTAGGAAACGCAGTAAATTCGCTGAACTCATAGCTAAGGAAAAGCCAAAATTCGATCCAAGTCATCACCCTTCTTATCAAGAATATTTTGATCAGTACTACGCTTTGGATTACGAAGATATGATTGGTGATCTACCGTGTAGATTCAAATATCGAAACGTAGTGCCGAATGATTATGGTCTTACTATGGAAGAAGTACGTGCATTTATTTTTAAACATCATAGAAATTATGAAAGATTCTTTTTTATCATTTTACAATATATTCGTTTCTGTATCACAGATTCTAATGGCAAATGACAAAGAGCTGAACAAATGGTGTCCCTTGAAAAAAACTTTACAACATAAGCCGCAACATGTAGAGCTAAATGAAGTTCGCCTGTATCGTCAGAAATCCCGAAATGAGTCTCTTAAAAAGAAAATACTTAAAAGTATATACAGGTAAGGATTAATCTAAATGTGCTTGATCAAGGGTAGTGTATAATATATAATATCGAAATTTATTAAAAACTAATGTTTTATTTAGCCCCGTGGAAGAGAGTGAGGATCAAGAAGGTACAATTGTTTTGCAAGGACAGCAGAGTCAAGAACCTGTAAAGAAGAAGCGCAACAGAAACACGAAAAAGAAAAACACAATTGACAGCATAAAACAATCCAACAATGTACACCAACAACAGCAACAACAATATGTCAAAGATGATTTGAAGAACAAAAATTCGAAGGGTCTAGTTAGTGTAAATAATAATAGTACTGAAGTTGTTGGAGAATCACAAAAGGAACCCATTGCTAACGGAGTGGTTAAAAAGAGAAATATCAAGAACAATGTGACAAAAAAGGCTCCAGCATCTTCTAAAGAAATGGCAGAGCATTCAAACGCATTCAATGAAGTTTCAGGAAAGAAACAAGAGAAGAAACTGCAGGGCAATAATGAGGGCATCAATGGAAGTACTGAGAATGTTGATGGAAGTGCAGAAACGTACCATAGAAAGCAAAGTAATAAAAATAATACTGTGAATGCAAATGACAATAAGAATAAAAATAACACGAACGAAATTACAGAAAGTGTTACATTGAAGTCCGCAAAAAGAAAAGGAAATTCCATCAACGTTGATGAGACAGAGATAATTCCTAAAAAGAAGAAAAAGAGCACTAACGATAATGAACAAACTAACAATGCCAATTCTGTGAAGAGTCACAAGAATAGTAAAAAAATTCAACGAGCCAACAAATACAAAAAATTGAATCCGAAACATAACAAGGGAAGCAGTCAAGATGAAATGGCATCTCTTAGTAAAAATAGATTAAAAGCCTATGGAATCAATCCAAAGAAGTTCAAAAATAAATTGAAGTATGGAAAGAAGAAATGAAAAATTATAAAGGTTGGAACTTTAATATATTGTATATAATTTCCATATGCAATATCTAAGCTTGAAACAATAAACTTTGTACGTAAATGTGTATCTTTTTTAGTAACTAAATAATTAAGTATATTAAATACTTCACTATGTTCACTCCTGAAGTATGCAAGGCCTATCATGAGGGATAATTCACTTACCTTCAAGAGGAACTCCAGAGACAAATCGAACTGAAATCAAATTAATGAAATGGAGGAAAAAGTCTTAACGACTGTTCAAACTCGACCGATTTATTAGGTCGAGTCATAAGTAGTTTCTGTTTCTAGGAACAAATTGCAGCATTTTATTTATTATCTTAATGACTCATGATACTCGACAGGTCAGAATCTGTTTGAAGTAAAGAAGTGTCCCTAAGTCTTATCACGGCAATGTCAGCGTGATTAAGATATAATTGTTGGTTACTTTATTGATGAATAAAACTGATATGCTAAAACGGAAATTATATATGATGCGACCTAATACATATCCACATAGCACACTGTCGACATATCATTCAGGCAATTTATACTATACGGAGATGGAAATCCTGTGTAGCGAGACATTCGATCGAGCATAAAATTGTCAAGATTCGAAATGACCCTGGACCCACGTGCAAAGTGAACACGATGAAATCGAACAGCCCCTGTATCAAGTACCACCATTTCTCCCTACTATCATTAGCTACTCGAAAATCCAAAATAACAGATTCTAGTAATAGAAACGAAGTCCAGGATGATAAATGATGTTTGAGGATTATTAGGATCACTATTTGCTTTTCTACAATATACCCACCCCTAATCCAACCCTTATGCTACTACCATGTCCTACAGGCATAGAGGCGCTTGGTCCATTTGGCGCCCTAGGTGTGAGCTTAACCACCCTTGACATACAGATTTCCATTACAGAAAAGATACAACAGTTAGGATTAAGAATTTCGACAAGAATTATTACATTTTTTTTATATCTTATTCCTACCAGCTGTTGTTTATACAATATTTCATATAATTGATTATCTTGTATTTTCATTATTTTTCAAGATTTCATAACGAAGTACATACAAAGAACAAGCTCCAGAAGTGGACTCAAGTCAAGAATAAAATTTCGAGAGACCGCACAACTGTACCTTGCTTTTTCAAGAGAGAAACGGATAGTCTTCTCATAAAAGTTGCGCTCAATCGCTGGATCCGGGAACGTAGAGTATAAGGGATCGGTTTCCCGAGGGTGCGATAAATCAATCCCTCTACTGTATCCAGGGTTGTAGTAGCAGGTGGCTTGTACGCCTAGTAACACTCACGCCCCTAATTCCCAATTAATGGCGTCCCTGCCTTAAACGTGTTCCTCCTACTAGTTCTCCCTCCGCTTACCCATTTTACCAGACAACCCCCTGCAATTCACCCCTCATACAATTACATACTGGTTGGCGAGCAACTGTTTTGCGCCTTCGCATCCTCTTGTCTCTGCGAGAACTATTGATATTAATTTCAATAAAAAATACATTTTTGAATCCTACTTACGATTAAAACTTCCTTTCATTTGTGGAACTGTTCTTGATACTTAATAATACTAAGAGGGTGCGACGCCTTGTTAAAAATGGATCAGAGTATGAATAGAATCTAGTGGTAATGAGAGCATTTCACGCTTTGACGCCTCTTAAGATGCCTCGACACAACCGTGTGAAATGATCTGATGTTCTAATTGGCGGAAAATTGTTCTGAAATGCTTTGGAGGAGGGGGAAGGGGATTGCCTAACGGTTCAATATAGTGAAGGGTGTCATTGATCTTCAATTATGGTTAATCAGTTTGATTAGAACAGTTTAAAGGCATTGATATAATCAACATCAAGTGTAAACATTTCATTATTTTTGTGTCATACACTCATAGAATTGATGTGTCATGCTGCTGACCGCTAGGACGTCGCTTCACGAAGATTTTCAAAAGTGATTATTGATTTCAATTTTAATTTTGATACTCATTTTATACTAATTATACCGTATTAAAATGTCTTAAGCTTTTCGTTTAATTTCATTGTTATCTACTGTTTTGTCCTAATGTTCTCTTTTATCAATCGTGACTGTTCAATGGTGGATTGGATAGGTCATAAACTGTTTATTATTATTATTAAATTCCAACGCATTTTTTATTAACACTGTGATCATGCCTTTACTTTCTTATCGATATAAATAATTAAATTTATTGTATAGGAATTGTTGTATTTACTTGTCCAACATCAAACATGGAGTTATTCATTTGAATAAGAATAATCAGATACGTTGTGATGGATGCAGCAACCTATTTAAAAAAAAAATATCGACAAATAGTAAGAATAAAATGTTTACTGTCTTTCAACGAAGTGAGATTTGATTAAATGAAGAAATTACATACTCGAAAGACGAATGCATTATCGAGTGTTAAAAAATCGTGAGCGGTGAACGATGCAGGATTCTGTATCAGTTGCATCGTGAATTTTTCAATCTATCAAAAAAAAAGAAAAAAGAACAACGATGCAAAAGCCAAAAATATATTGCAATTTTTTACTTGCCTCCCCGCGAATCTCTTTGCTCCGTTCGAAATTGTAAAATTTGAAAACAATTCCTCCAGTTTTCTGTGCCTGTACAGAATGTTGTCATTTTTTTATACGTTACGTCACTCGTCACACAACCCTGTTAGCACAATTGTCGAAATACCCTCTTAAAGATGACTTCAACTTGTCTTCAGACTAAATGACGCTTCCAAGTCATCTTTAAGGTGGTTCGCCTGACATCAACATAATAATAGTATTCCAATTTCTGTGAATTTCATGTATACGGTTCGTTACAAAAATATTTCCTACGTAAAGTAATATCTTCTAAACAAGCGGGAGGATAGCGATTCATGATTCAAAAAATGTTTGTAACACATATTGTTTAAATAATGCCGTAAAAAATGATAAAAACATTCCAAGATTTCCAATTTAAGAATCATCGTAGTAATGTACGATGTAAAAGAAGTGTAGCCTAAAAATTTTATCCAATTTTACCGCCTGAAAGATGAGATATCTTGAAAAAATATCATTGTTTTAACAAGCGAAGTATATCTATACACATAGTGCATTTTAGCTACTTTCATTTCATATATCTCGGAAACTAGAAGGTAATATAATTTTGAAATTTTTCACGCACGACTTCCAAGCACCCGCCAAGAACATACACAAAGTTCAGATCCGTATCTCGGAAGTACCTGAGTGATCAAACCATCTTAAAACGCTCTTTCGATATTTGTGCCAACATGGAATATACATACCGCGGCTGATGTAGCACCACATGTCTGACCTATGATGAATATTTTAAAGCAATAAAAAGTCAATATGTCAATTAGCCCAGCTGTTCGCAAGTACGTCTGAGAATCAAATGTCGTCCCTATCAGAATATTGTAGGTATTCATTAACCATGATATGATAAATACAACCGAAATTGTGATAGATATTAGCAACTGTACGTCAAATACTTTGTTTAAGTATTTCGACAATCGTATCAATTCTAAGTGTATCTGCCTGTAGAAATCGATAAATTATAATTTCATAAATAATCGTTAACTATGCATTTATAATTTTGTTCAGAAAATTCATTCTGTACCTGATTGATTTAATAAAATTACAGAGATTCTCTTCAGGTTGAATGTGCTCCTCTGTATCATCAATTTTAGATAAAGTTTTTAATCTATCAGAAAGAGTCTCGTTCAATTGTTCGAATTTAGTACCGATGTACCTAGGGAAATTAGAATATTTATTTGTAATGTTAGGACAAGTTTCAATGTGTTTTACTTTGATTGAAGCCATATAACTTTTATATTTTTTCACAGTGTACCCTAGCGAATGCAGTTTTGCCAAAAAATAAAAACTTTTCTTAAATAGCATATAGTAATTGACTTTTGGTAATTTTTGGGAGAGAAACTAGAATGTTACTAATACGGTATACAGACTTTGTGAAACTCCAAAAATGTCCCTACTCGAATTATATTATTTCGAGAAGTTATTGGTTCACTGATAGAAAAATTTCGGAAAAATAACCACAAAACTTCGGCAAATTTTGATAACAAAACTTCACAAAAGCACCGATGTCTTTAGGTTACTCTTATGTTAAGCGTTGCTAAATATCCGTAATCTTAGAAATTTTTCACGGGATTGAGTCTGTTACCAAAAAGTGTTCAATTAAAACCCACGAAATTTGGTCACAACAAATTCGCTAGGGTGGCTGTCGATCCCACGCAACCAATTGTCTACCACCTCATGCGATAATTTAAAGGTTAATGAAATTCAATGAAGACGGGTTTACCTTATGAAAATCACGAAATAGATGTCACTGACGTGGATAATTATGATTGGATAAAAGTAACCGTAGGAAAGAGATAATTTTATAGTCATTGTTATTCCACTCATGAACCATACAGTACATGCGGATGATATCAGTATGTTGAAACATAGTATGCAATACTGAATATACTGAAACCGCAGATGTCGCCAATGATTGTCTTTAATCCCTAATCGTTCCATAACCTTTATCACAGCATTCATTCGAACGAAATACACGTCTAAGTCCTGTAAAAATCAATGAATCAAATCAAAACAAGTTAAGGAACAAATCATTAGGTACAACAACATGAAGCATACGGTATTGTCTTCTTATTTACATTAAATTCATTATTAATACCTGTAACAATGCACTAACCTTTGTACGAGTCCACGATAAGATATCTATGAACAAGACAACTCCTATGTTCAAGTGACTAAACAAACTATATATTCGTCGGCCAATGTTGTTGGTTTTGACAATACTCAAAAAATCCGTTTTATCCATGACGAAAAAGACGACGTAACAATGGCTAATAAATAAAATACTGACGTATAAAATACTTAAAAGTTTTCGAGGTTTGCCAAGCGGGATTTCGATAACTCCATGACCAATTATCCAAAGCGAAATCGTCATTGGCCAGCTGATTTGTTTCAGCTCCATTTCAAGGTTTAAAAAATTTGATAAAACTTTCGAATCTGACTAATCACTTTCTCAAAGTATTGTAAAAGTTGTCAACGTATTAAGTGTCATTTGTACGGCTGCTCCGTTGACAGCAAATGGTCGCAGTACTACTTGGCATGGAATTCGTTTTTCGTATAACCTCGATTAATATCTGGGTCATTGCGTCAATTTTACGAAACGCGCATATTTGATATTTATCAACGTTAGATTTATGAATTTTTTAATATATAGATGTATTACTATTGATAAGCCTTAACAGTGGATATGAATTTTTTATTTTCTATTTTTTATTTCTTTCAATAACCTCACTTTTCGTGTTGATCGTTGTCCTTTAAGGCTCGATTCATTTTGACATTATGAATTGGACTTTATATTTATTGTTGTATTACAGTATTACAGAGGCTCTTACGTGAATTTATATCCTTCAGGGACGGACAGTTCTCAAATTCTTGTATCATTTAATAATTTAAGATATCGAGATAAGCAAGTATGCATAGGACTATACTGTAGTAGTATAACAGGGCCGATTCTGGATACAGATTCCTGCACCGACATAATACCGACACTCTAGAACCTTCGAAGGTGGGTGTCCGTGCTAAGTTGCCGTCGTGAGCTCTACGATTTCTGGAAGTGACGTCATCAGGACCCCTCGATTCCAAGAATTTTTGTTTGATTCCGGGAATTTTGCGTAACATTCCAGAAATTTTGCGCTCGATTCTAGGAATTACGCACGATCGAGAACCTTCTAGAACATTCTGGAAGCTTCGATGGTTCGTGTCCGTGCTAAGTCGGGAAGGATCGCTCCCAGAGCCGGCGGTTCTCTCGCGCGACGTTTTGAGGCAGCCCCCTGCCCTCCATCCCGGGGAGCCTTCTAGAAGCTTCGATGGACCCCCCCCCCA
>NW_014332756.1:99628-105442 GCF_000341935.2 Cephus cinctus
TTAGCCCCGATCCGTGTAGATTTCAAACGGCAGCCTTCGGCCGTTTTGACCTCGAACGTTATCTCGCAGAATTGCGTATCGAGGATGCAGCAGCAGCAGCAGCAGCATCGATTTCAGGAAATTTGTCAGCCATTCGATTCCAGGAAGCCTCCATACAGGTTTCGAACGGCAGCCCCCCTCCCCGAAGCTTTCGATGACTCCCCCGACCCCCCATGCATACTTCAGGCGGCAGCCGAACATTTTTTTGACCTTGTTATTCAGAGTATCGAATTACTCGCAGAAGATAAGCGACCCTTTGTGCACTTCGGAAACTTTTTGATGTAGAGTTCGAGCTCAAAGTGCGCAATTCGGGTAGGTGTCTTATCGCTCGAACCGATGCAAAACAATTCCAGGAAAACCTTGAAATCTTCGTATAAAAGACCCTTCGATGATGCGCAGCGATCATCAAGTGCCTTATCTCAAGACCTTCAAGTGCATTATTGCTATTAACGAGATGGATTCTGCAAAATGTAAAAAGTTGATCGAGATTATGGAAGGAGCGCATAAACTTCTGAAGAAGGGTTTATCGATTGCAGAAATTGAAAAATGGACGAAATTTGACACTCAAAATATCAAACTTTTGAACAAAATTTTGAGAAACGTTACTCTTACGATCGGAATCCTCAAATCTCCGAACGAAAAATTTAAACAAAAACTTCGAAAAAGAGGTGGAGGAACAGCGAAAGAGAGAAGTGACAGAGTGCGTTGGGATGATTCGGAATCTGCCTTTAAGGGAAGAATGAGAACTGGAGTGATTGCAAACTTGCGACACAAGGACTTGGGCCGTTTCTTGGAAGATTCAAGAAAACTGTTCATTGCTAGAGTGAAAAACGCACTTCGAAAGGACGGAAATGTGAAGGTGAACGTCGTCTTGTCCTGCAAATTTGAGACCATGAAAGCTGGAAAGATTGTCGAAGAACTAAATTTTTTCAACACCAAAAACGAAGTTATACTACCGTCCACTGATATCAGCTATTGGTTCAATACAAATGTGCGAGAAAAAATACTGACAAAAATTGAAGACTTTCAAGAGAAGGAATCAGGTTGTTCATTGCTTGAAATTATAAACTTGGCGGTAAACATCAATAAATACATACCGATACACGGTGGCCTGTCTACCTTCATCGAACTACCGAAGGATGTACAAAGGAAGAAAGCAGTCGTGAACATTAGAAACAATGATCCGTACTGTTTTCTATGGTCCGTTACGGCAGCTCTTCATCCAGTTAAGAATAATGTAAGCGTTATCAGTTCGTACCCTCACTTCAGCTCAGTGCTAAGGTATGAAGGTTTAAATTTTCCCATTGGTTTAAAGGATATTCCAAAATTCGAAAAAATGAATGATTTGGCAATTAATGTTTATGGAATAGAGAGCGATAGTGGTAATAAAATAGTACCAATTTACCTAAGTCAGCAAAAATCGGATAAAGAAAGGACTCACTTACTTATGCTAGAAACAGAAATTTATTCGAATGGAGATGAAATAGATTTCACAGATTGTAATGTTTACCACTTTGCTTGGATCCGAAATCTGTCTCGCTTATTGAGTTCTCAAATTTCAAAGCGCGAGCATCGTACCAGACTGTGCGATAGATGCCTATGCCACTTCAAAACAGAAACTTCTTTTCAAAAACATAGACTCGACTGTATAATTATAAATAAATGTAGAGTGGAATTATCAAATGAAAAGTAAAAATTCTAAAATTCAAAAATTATAAACAAAGAAGCTGTATCGTTTGTTATATACGCTGACATTGAGTGTATTTTAGAGTCAGTAACGGATGTTTCTAAATCGTCAAACACAACGGTCTATCAGAAGCATGTTCCAGACAGCATCACGTACTATCTACAGTATAATTTTGACGACTCCATCTCCAAATTTAAAGCCAATCGTGGAAATAATTGTATACAGTGGTTTGTGAACGAATTAAAAGAGTTAGCTCAATTCGTAGAATTTCACCTTAAACGCAACGTATCTATGGAACCATTGAATTTTCAACAGAAGAATGAATTTTATTCTACACAGACTTGCCACATTTTTGAAAAACCGTTCACACCTGAAGATATCAAGCATCGCGATCATTGCCATTTTACGGGTAAATATCGAGGTGCTGCGCATCAGAGTTGTAATTTAAATTATAAGAACTCGCATACCATTCCTGTTGTGTCTCATAACTTATCTGGTTATGACTCGCATTTCTTGATTAAAGCCTTAGCAATATCCTTCGAAGGCTCAATGAACTTATTGCCAGTAAACAAAGAACGATATATATCCTTTACGAAAAGCGTTAAAGATACAATCGTAAATTTCAGATTTATCGATTCATTTAGGTTTATGCCGAGCAGTATTGATAAACTAGCCTCGTATTTGAAAAGTAGTGAAAAATTAATCATACGTAAGCATTGCAGCAACGAAGAAGAGTTTAACTTATTAACGAGAAAAGGTGTTTTTCCTTACGATTACGTGGACAGTTGGACAAAACTCGATGATGAGCAATTACCACCTAAAGAAAAATTTTATTCGGAATTAAATAATGAAGAAATTTCAGACTCAGATTATATACTATACATGCATCTACAGTTTGGCAAACTTTCATATCAAAACATTGGGCGAATATTCTGATTTGTATTTGAAAACGGATGTTTTACTTTTGGCTGACATCTTTGAAAATTTCAGACATAATTGCTCCTCTATGTACAATTTAGATCCTCTTCATTATTATACCGCACCCGGCCTTGCGTTTGATGCTATGCTCAAGTGTACTGCCGTTGAATTTGAGCTGTTAACCGACGTAGAGATGTTGCTATTCATTGAGAGAGGAATTCGAGGTGGCGTAGCTCAATGCCCAAACAGATATGCCAAAGCGAACAACAGATTTATGGGCGCAGAGTTCGATCCAAGAAAAGATGAATCATATCTTATGTACTACGATGTAAATAACTTGTACGTTGCAGCTATGAGCCAATTTTTGCCATTTTACTCCTTCGAGTGGGAGGAAAATTTTGAAAAACTACATATTTGCAATATTCCCGATGATTCTCTTACGGGTTGTATACTCGAAGTTGATATAGAATATCCAATTGAACTTCAAGAACTCCATAAAGATTTACCACTATGTCCAGAGCAGTATACTCCTCCAGGATCTAACAAATCAAAATTGATGACAACACTCCTCCCAAAAGAAAGATATATAATTCATTATCGAAATTTGAAACAGTGTTTGACATTGGGTATGAAGTTGATGAAAATTCACCGTGTTCTAAAATTTAGGCAGTCACCATGGCTCAAAAAGTACATAGATTTGAACACTGAAATGAGAAAAAAGTCGAATAATGATTTTGAAAAGAATGTCTTAAACGCAGTTTTTGGCAAGACAATGGAAAATGTTATAAAACAAAAAGATTTTAGACTCATTACGAAATGGGATGGAAGGTATGGAGCAAAGGCTCTTATAGCGAAACCAAATTTCCATAGCTGCACTGTCTTCGACGAAGATATGGTAATAATCAAGTTAAGTCGTGTTAAGATTAAATTTAATAAGCCAATATATGTAGGATTTTCCATTCTCGATCTCCCCAAAATATATATTTATGAGTTCCATTATAATTACATAAAGAATACGTTTGGTAACCAAGCTAAATTAATGTATACTGACACTGACAGTCTTCTTTATCATCTTACCGGTCCGAACATATATGATTATATCAAACGTGATCTAGATAAATTCGATACTTCAGACTATCCCCCAGATAATGTTTACGGCATACCACTCCCAAATAAAAAAAAAAAACATTGGGTCTGATGAAGGATAAAAACAATGGGAAAATTATGACTAAATTTATAGGATTACGAGGAAAATTGTATTCATTCAAAGTGTTAGGAGATGGCAAAGATAAAAAGCGAGCTAAGGGGGTAAAAGGATCCACACTAACACTTCACACAATCACTTTTAACGATTATAGGCAATGTCTTTCGTACCACACAAATTTAGTTAAAACTCAAAATTTAATTCAGAGTAAAAAACAAAGTTTATACCGTACAACAACAAAAAATAGCGCTGAGCTGGAATGACGACAAAAGGGTCATTCTTCCTGATACGACCGACACCCTACCGTGGGGTTATAAAATGTAACATGTTACAAAATGTAATAATAAGAATGTACAAATGTAAGAAAATACAAATAATAAGACGTAACAAATATTTTAGTTCTGGTTTATTTCAAACACCTTAAAAATCAGAGTTATCGATCCAACTATTGTGCGAACCATCGAAATCTAACCATTTCACAAATAGCTTGTTTCCACGTTTCCTCAGTACCTTTTCCACAAGATATATGTATGTCGGGATACTTCACGCTGGTAAGTTCATATTCGTAGAAGCCACCTCCGATGGGATGATCCTGGTAGTCCTTGAGATTTTACGTCACCGGATCGGTATTCTTCACTCGACTTACGGTGAAAATTTCAATTGTCCAATTGGGTGTGTAGCCCTTCTCGAAAACGTGTTTAAATTTGCTGATTCGTACTCTGTCGCCGACTTTAAACTTTGATCGTTTGAGTTTGGACTTGACTTTGAATTTCTTGTACACCCGTTGTAGTAATTCCTTTTCGTTACGAGCAGTCACATCTGTTGGCTTCATACCTTACTGTTATTATAAGAGGATACCAAGTCCGATAAGATATCCAGCCACCGGTGATTGCCCTGTAGGCTGAACTGCATCCACATCTTACTTTTCAGAGTACGATTAAAGCGCTCGCAGATTGATGCCTTCAAGATACTGAATGTCGAGTACAGGGTAATACCGTGTTTTTGCATAAGATCTTTGAATTCGGAATTGTAAAACTCTCGGCCTTGATCAACATGCAATTTCTTCGGGATTCGACCCTTCGCCGGTACAGATCTCATAGCTGCTGTCACGTCTTTAGCGTTCTTGCTCTTCGTCGGCACAGCCCAAGCAAACTTTGAAAATATGTCGATGACGGTGAGCAGATACTTGTATCCGCAGTTCTCTCTGGTGTACGCTGATATGTCAACGAGATCCGCTTGCCAAGTGTCGTCCAGCCCACGGACGTCAACGCGTAGGCGCTGGTAATTTCACCTGGCAGGTCTATGCAGTTCCTTCACCACCGCTAACTTTTTTCCATCTATTTTCCAATGCACTCAGTCTGGCGTTCAACTGGGAAATAATCAGAAAGTTGCGAATCGCCAATTCTTGTCCTGCGGACGTCAACGTGTCGGCGTTGATAATTCCTCCTGGCAGGTCTATGCAGTTCCTTCACTACCGCTGACTTTTTTCCATCCATTCTCCAGCGCACTCAGTCTGGCGTCCAGCCTGAAAAATGATCAGAGAATTGCGAATCGCCAATTTTTGTCCTGGCTCGATATCAGCTTGCAGACGTTTCAACGCTTCCCTCGTGGTAGAATCGAGAGATTGAATCATCAAGTTGTTGTTATCGATATCATTGCGCATTCCAGCAGTCACTTGCAATACGGTATTGAGCTCCTGCTTCACTACAGTTTTCATCAGATTCAAGGTCACCGCGTCGTTTTCCTCCTTGGGATCGGCGACGTTGCACAGCCTCTTGTTATCAATGTCGTAGTGTCCAGCAGCAGTGAATTTGAATCCAGCGCCAGTTGGCGACGTTGAACAGCCTCTTGTTATCAATGTCATAGTGTCCAGCAGCAGTGAATTTGAATCGAGCGCCAGGGAGACCACGGCTACTAGTAACCGCGGTCCTGCTACTCAACTGACGTCCAAACACGTCGACGCTCA
>NW_014332757.1:0-623 GCF_000341935.2 Cephus cinctus
TATATATATATATTAATATAATAGTAGTGAATAATATTTAAAAAAAAAAATAGCGTATAATAATAAAAAAAAATATAAATAATCATAATAACAATAGTATAACAATATAGCGTTAAAATTAAAATAGGAGTAATATGTATAAGTAAGTAAAAACGTATAATAATATATGTAATGCTAATTGATAAATATGTAAGTGTCGTTATTGCTGGATGAATACAATCTCGCCCCCTCCACGGCGCAGCAGGGTGTCCCTATTTCCAGTGTAAAAAAGCACACACCCAGGGCATGTGCTGGGTGTGAACTCGCGCATGACACGTTGGCCGCAGCGTTCACAACGCCCTACATTGAATTCTGTTACCATGTCTAGTAACAGGTAATGCATTGTGTGCGGCATATATTCCCGTTGTATGTCCTCGGGCAGCGTGAGCACGCAGTCAAAGCACAGCTCGAAGTAGCCGCGGACATACAGGTACCCGTACAGGCAGACCCCCGTATGTAGGGCATCGAAAAACGCATCACCCAGGGTAGGAGACGGTGTATCCCTACTGCCATCCCCAAACGCGTCGTCATCCCGCCCGAATGTTGATCGTGGCGCCATTTCTAGTAACAAGTGTAAAAAAAAA
>NW_014332757.1:2207-27649 GCF_000341935.2 Cephus cinctus
TTAGCATATAGAATGTTTATTAATTCCCTTCGGGGTCTGTATTTCAAATGTTATTAGGGGTGATCGGTCCCGTAAGGGAACCGATCAAAAAGAAATAAAAGGCAGAAACAGCCCTTACGACAACACAGGGGCCCGACCAGTGCTATCAGCATCACTGACGTGACGTAGCCAGCAGGAGGAGGGCCAGCGTGACCGCAGAACACCACTGAGTGAGGCCACATACGCGGAAGGACGCCGCGAGAAGATCCGAGATTTTGGCAGCATCCGGGGGTTGCAGTGGCGGCCTGGAGCCGTGCAACGAGGGAGGAGGTGCGGATGAGATTCCCGCCCCAAGATAAGACACTGCAATCGCCCAGAAGAGGAGAGGATGCGCGGATCTACTTTTCGAAGATCCGATAGACATTTGAAGATCGCGGGCGAATTGGGTCGCGTAGGGGCTAGCGCAAATTTGATTGGGCCCAAGGTTAATATTCCTCCGCGCCACTAGGGCACGTTAGCGGGCAAGCGATCGGGTAGCGTCACTTGCGGTGTAGCTAACGTCGAGAACGTGGGTGCGTGTGCCAAGAGTGTCGAGTGAGAGAAAAAGAGTGTTCAGTAAGAGAGTACAGCATGAATCCGGAAGATTTAGATGATTTGGGCAAGGCTCTTTTCGGTGAGTGACGCTACCGAGTCAGATAATTTTTGTAATTGATCGAGATTAACTGGACATTAGAGTTAGCTGCTAGATTTCTAATCCAGACAGCACGTGTCGCTTCCCGCTTACACGATTGTTGATATCCAACGTTGTCAGTTTGGTGGCGATCTGGAGGATCCGTTATCTCGTATCAAAGTTTATTTCTTAGTTTTGTGTTTGAGTATTCGTAGAGCATGTTTGAAGAAATTGCATGCAAATTATTAATATCCAGTCCACGCTACACGCAATCGTTTCGGGCTTGTGTCGTGTATCGCGAGTACCGCGCAGTGGTACGTGTTTCTCCCGGTATTATTCGTGGGTACTAAGGAAACAGTAAGGGGATTGCGTATTGCCTGACTGATAATTTCAGTAGACAAATAGGTCTCCGGAACTGATTCTGACTGCGGAAGTACTTGTAACGGGATAGGATACACGCGCTTGTCGATAAGCGAAAGATCTAGATTCCTAGAGAGGAATCAACGTATTCGGTATATTAGGTGAATTCCCAGGAGGTCAAGTACCGTTATTGTCTCGGCGTTCGAAATTTGTAAATATTGTGAAGCCGACGAGTCGGGCACTAGGCCACTCGCCAGCTGATTGCTGTAAATATTACTGTTGTCCCTCGTTGCGGGCGGGTTACGTAACACGCGTGTTATTGTAACGTTTGTCAATAGTGCTATTACGTACGCTGCTTATGAGTGTACGAAATGGGATGTAGGTAAGTGCTCGGAGCTGGCGGCTTTAAGAATGTAGTCGACACAGGTGCGTAAAGTAAAATAAAATAAAAGTTTATTAAATAATCGATAATCGGTACAGTAGTTTTGTAATCGGTGCCAATTACCCAGTCCAAATCAATTGTCGGTATTGTAGGGAAAAGGCCTATGTTTGTTTTCTATCCCTATCTCTTTCTGACCTGTATGTGAGGTACAGAGGATCTGCCGGTGTTGGTTCCATCGCCCTAGTGGCGGTTTGCCTACCTATTGGCTATGGCACTGGATGCGACGCAACTACTAACGGCGCGAATAATAGATAAAACAAAATGGCGATAACTGAAGTTTCTGAGGTAGATCACGGTGGTTTCCTCAGAAATTTGACAATTTTTCTACGTTGCGGTTTAATCGGAACAGCAAATGCTAATATTCCGTAGCCTTTCGACAAGATTATTTGCTATGAATCTTTTGACACAAGTCTGCACTATCCTGACGGATTTCTATTTACGCGGAGGATACCGTTCTTTCGCGGTACTTCTCGACTAAGTTATACTTCGTTTGTTCAAATCCTGATTATCTCCTCTAATAATTTAGGTTTTCGACTATCTTTTCTAATACTTCAGGTTTTCGACTACCTTGCCTCGATTTATTTGAGATGTCGTATTTAACGAATTGTAATTCGATATTTACTAGCGAGAAGCGCTACTCCTCTATTGGATTATCTTGATACTACTTTTCCTCGGTTTGACTTTCGGGAGACGTTCTTCATCTATCGGCTAGTGTTGACACTAGCCGCGCGTCCTTGTTGTCTATTTGTAACGAGTGCGCTCTCAGTACAGGAGTACTGAGAGGTTGATCGTTTTGTCACGTTATAGTATGTGTGTGCTTTGACATAATTCTTCGTATTTTAGGTGACAATTTTTAGAGATATAGGATTTCCAGATGTTCCTCTCCATAATTTCCTGTATCTAGGTGTCGTGGAAGTCCAGGGTGTCCAGGTGTTCCGCTCTGTAGTTTCTTGTATCTAGGTAGTGGATGTGGAAGTCCAGAGTGCCCATAAAAGTGTGCAACGAGCGACGCTTTGGTGCTTCGCTCAAACTATAGTATCCTCTCTGTTGTTCGCACGGCGTGAGGTACGTAAATAATACAGCACACTCTCCTCTCTTACGTTTACCACATGGCTTCAACAAGCTGGACACCATTAACGACGCTTATATGCATTGAAGATTACATTTTCTTTAAAAATTTGTATGTATCTTATGCATTTCTAAAAAACAAGGGAGTTACAAATTAAATTTATATGCCATCAAACATTTTCGACAACGCAATATATTTTTCTGATTAGCGACATTTTACATTTTATATCTGTGAAAATGTATATTTCAGTGCTTAGAGCTTCTATGTCCCGTTGAGCAACAAAAACTTGTGATATCCCCCAAACAAACACTTACGTGTAAAAAACTACGCCAAGTAAAGAAGTGCTGTGTATTCCTTTAATAAAAAGTATTGATATCTGATTATTGAGGCAAAGTACATAAGTACATATGTTTGCCTATTATATGATCTAGCACTGGCCCATCATTTTAGTTGTATTTTCAAAACTTCCTATAACGTTTTCACTACTCTTTTACATTACTACTGCTTCCCGTAGTTGATTATGATTTAATGGTCATTTAATAATTAACAAAACTTTATGTGATTCCTTATCGAGTACTACTTGGCGGGTCCGTGCATTTCTTGATATAAATTTGCGTTCATTATGCCAGTCATTAAACTCAAAATCAGTGTCAACTTCCTATATAGAGCATATTAACAATGACTCGTAAATAATAATCATAGTGAAAGCTTAATAACAAACATATAGTCTTAGGATACTATTAGTATGTTCAAAGTAAGTACTTTGGAATTCCTGGCACGGACCCGCCAGGCAGTACTCTATAAAGAACCACCTGAAGTTTTATTAATTATTAAATGACCATTAAATCATAATCAACTACGGGAAGCAGTAGTAATGTAAAAGAGTAGTGAAAACGTTATAGGAAGTTTTGAAAATACAACTAAAATGATGGGCCAGTGCTAGATCATATAATAGGCAAACATATGTACTTATGTACTTTGCCTCAATAATCAGATATCAATACTTTTTATTAAAGGAATACACAGCACTTCTTTACTTGGCGTAGTTTTTTACACGTAAGTGTTTGTTTGGGGCTATGTACTTGGCCTTAATAATCTGATATCAATACTTTTTATAAGAGTAATACACAGCACTCCTGTACTTGGCGTAGTTTTTTACACGTAAGTGTTTTTTGGGGGGATATGAAGTCTTACGGCCATTTTGTCACGTGACTCAACAGGGCGTTTGAAATGCTATTTGTGCAACATGATTAATATAATTGTTTGACAAATATAAGCATATTATTTACTTAAGACATCAATATTCATAGTTTTTATAGTACCATAATTACGAAAAACGGGAAAAAATTGGTCCAGCTCCCCATTTCGATAAATTTTATATTGTCACTGACTGAACAAACTTCCTGGGACCCTATTCTTGAAATCGTGCCACATTTGTGGCATGCCACTTTGAGTAGTTCCGTTTATAACTGTGATGGCGCTGTCTGGCAAATTTGATATGAAGTAGGACTGAGGCCCATTTTCTTGAATGCGGT
Organism: Cephus cinctus; assembly: GCF_000341935.2. NCBI lineage: Eukaryota > Metazoa > Arthropoda > Insecta > Hymenoptera > Cephidae > Cephus > Cephus cinctus. Next base: position 6,263 of record NW_014332757.1, read on the forward strand.
TTAATGCATAAGCTCCGGTTATCTTCAAAATAAAAGGGTCTGATTGGCTAATAGCACAGTTAAACCGAGTTTATACAATACATTGAACCACGTCGAAGAAAACGGGCCTCAGTCCTACTTCATTTCAAAATTGCCTACCAGCGCCATCACAGTAATAAACGAAACTACTGAAGTGACATGCCACAATTATGACACGATTTCGAGAATAGGGTTCCTGTTTATCGACACAAATTGTTGTAGTGACAAATGATTTCTTTCATTATACAATAGTGCGCAATGTAGACAGAGAATCAGTTTATGCATAAAGATTTGAAATTTCAGCAGATGAAATTCTAGGAACAAGTTCTATTTCTGGTATTGTTACCTGATTCAAATTTGTCTGATTTATGCATATTAAACCTGTTATGACTGTTGCATACATTGAATGATATATTTATCGATTTATTGAGACTTTGCAACGAAATAATCAGTTTAATTAGAAGTGACTGACTTTCTCATACTCTTACTCATATTTTTTACTGTAAAGGAAATTAAAGAATTATAGTATTATTTTCAAAATTCGATTCAAGATCTCAGATGCTTATAATGAGAAGAAAGTGATTATATCTTTCACTATGGTATCCGGCGCAATCCAATACAAACTTCCTTTAAGCAGGCTTCTGAGGATCACACTGTCTATTCTTACCTCATAATTACTCAGTCTGATGAAATCATATTTACGTGGCATGCTGTACACTATTTCTTTTATCATTGTGTAATGTAGCAGCAAAGAATGTCATTCATTTCTAGTTTTTATTTTACAAACTATCATGTGCAAAGACACTCCATTGACTGTTGTGCTAACTTAATTTTGTCACGAATAAAAAGGCTCAACTCATAGGGCGAATGTTGAGAGGTAAACGCGGCAATTTCGCAAGAGTGACGAGATTGGTATCACATCACTTGTTTGTAAAAACCAAGAAATTAGCAAATGAAAATATTTTTGCTGAATTCGAGGGAAATTGTACCACCCCGTTCTAAGAGCGGATAATTCACAATGAAAAAATTTTTTAAATTTTGAGATTGGTAAAATTTACCACATGGTTTAGATCAAAGGCATCTTGTTCTAGTGCCATCCCGTTATTTTCACTCGGTAATTTCTTCTGTTACTTTAACAGATCTCGGCGAACACGACTAATCGCAGGTGCAGAAAGAGGTACAGTATGCGACGTTGCTACGTCTCGTACATCTTTAGCTACTAACATGGTTCTAATCGTTCTAGCTCATTTATTTCACTTTTTTCTCTCGTTTACTGTCGAAACGTACGATTTCTTTTTTGTAGGAAGATTCATTTATTAATTTCATTTAGTTTTTTACTTGCAATCTTCTACTTGAATGCGTACAATTTGTAGAAATAACTATTGCTACCCAATCTGCCGTAAGTATCCGTACTACAAAAATTTTTTAATTTCGAATATCGTTACCTCTACTCCGTGGAATTTGTTTTAATTTTTCAAGCTACTTCATAGTATTTTGATCCATAACATACATGAATTTTATGGTAAGATCTCCTAAATTAATATTCGTAGATACTTCCTTAAAACAGTCAGTAAATTTCACATTTTAATTACAAATTAATAATAATATGTTTTTATTAATAAGGTAGTGACACATACTTTTTTATAAAGAGAAGTTTAGTCCAAGATGAACTTACAACATATACAGTCGGGGACAAAATATTCTTACAAGAACGCCGATATAAAATGAACTTAGAAGTTTCTAAATTAACTTTTTTATTCGAACACGCGTGATATTTTATATTTGCTTATATCAAAATCGAAGTGTAATATATCATTACACGTTTGTGAATAAAAGAATCAATCTTGAAATTTACAGTTCATTTTACTTCGGCCTTCTTGTCATATGAATATTTTTGTTCCGCACTTTGTATCTGGCATCTCGTAACGAATATTTGAAAAATTGCTAATTTTATCGTTGCAAAACAAATAAAAATGAAAAAAGAAAAGAAGTAATCAATGCAATTCAAAGCGCTTTCTATATTATTTCACTTAGTTTTAAAATGGTCTGTTTTGCGTGGAACGAAATGAGTTCAGCACACTTTCAAAATTATTTTATTTTAAAAAATTGTATTACTTTCATAGAGTTTTTATTCATTATGCCGAGTGCAATTTATACTCTTATTTTGCGATTTTTAAAATTATATTAAGCAAAAGATAATAAGATACACTCACATGGGCCGTAAGCTCGTACCTGTAAACATAATCCGCACTAATTGATTGGAAGAGGGAGTGGTGAAATAATGTGCATCAAAAGTTATCAATGGAACTAACACTCTTATCAGTGCATGCCAGTGCAAGTAATAGAAAATGCTGTAAAAGCTTGCCTTATTTCTTCTTAAATTTCTTCTTCTTAAATCTTATTTCTTTTTTAAAATCTAGACGAGTTTAAAAGAATTGTATAGCAATATTTTTTCCGCTTTCGATAATAGAATCCTGCTACAGATTTTTAAAAGCGTGTTTGTATTTTATGTATTTCCACTTGAAAATGTCAAAAGAATCATTTCGATATTAATCGGTGTTGCTACTAGAGTTTTATAGAAATAATAAACAAAAGAAGGAAAGCGACCGATATTTCAATTGATTTATGATACAAACGGATTATGACAGTATAATCTCTCATTTCAGGAATAATCCAAACATTCTATTATGAGAAGGACCCACCTGACTATTTTTCTATGTGTACCGTTTATATATAAAGTTTTCAAATAATCGTTATCTTACTAAACGTACGTGTACGAATCTTTCATTTGTATCGTGGATTAACTTAAAATTATCAAAGATAAGAAAAAACGTTGTAACATTTATGATATCTATAATAACCTATGCTAAATAATATTATTCTACATATGTATTTGAACTCAGAAATTGATGAATTATTGGTGTTTTCATATGACTACCATTTCTTTAAACACTTGACGCACATACTACTTCTACTCATAGATATACATCGAATCATGTCCATTAAAGCAAAATAGCTGCTTCGGATTTTTTGGCAGTCTATGTTTGGCATTGTACTCGTGCATGTCCCTCACACATCGCGCGTTGATTTGCAATTTTTAAATACCGATGATAGTTTAAATTAATCGATGTCCACAGTAAGGATCACGAGTTTCACTAATAACGAGAGTTAGGCGTAAATAGTTTTCAAATAATTTCCATTTACAGGTAAGCTGCACATTATAATAAAAGTTTGTTCCAACATAGCGAGTCTCTCTATGCAATTACTTTACGGAATATAGGCGTAAGTAATACAAGTCATCGCATGCATTTAATCTCCCTTTTGCACCAATCTATAATAAAACCAGTATAGAACACTAACTTAACAGAAAGAGAGAATTTGATTTTTTACTTCGGCCTTCGTGGGCTGTATCTGAAGTTCAGACAGACAACTCATTAACTCGGACGGAATTTAACTTATACTTCTTAAAAATTAGGGATCACTGCACTTCACAAACGAAGAATGTTTCAAAGCTACAGGGACTGTCGTTCCACTTCAGACCCTTACCATCTCTATTCCACAACTCCAAGCAGTGTTCCTCCTCGCCATTCTCGTATCTGAAAAGTAGTACCAATTTGTTTACTGTTCTTAATATGGTCATAGTCGTTGCTCAATATCAACTTCATGTTGAAGAACTATCTTCTTACAGTTAACAACGTTAAGAAGTGCCCTAGAGGTGGAATTAATATTTAGCAACGACTATTATAATTATCCACGTATACAGGATTTTTGGCAAAGGTATGTTCAGAAGTCATAAAAGGCCGTAATTTCTTACCGGAAGTTATTTGGCTCTCCGACGTTCCAATTTTCAAAGGTAATTGGGCGACCATTAGCCATCCAAAAGAAAGTGCCTTCCTCCGCTTGATCAGTACCCGAAGTCCAGAAATGTTCGTGTCCAAGTCCAAAGTCTTTAATGTGTTTCTCAAGCCTGTCATTCTCTTCCTGGGACGCTATACTGGCCAGGTGCATGCCATGATAGCGGCAGTACTGTGACGCCCTGTACCAGTTTGCCTGCACGACAGAAAACCAGTATTTCGGCTGACCGGTTTCATGAGCCTCAATATTCGTTACTCAAGCATCCCTGGAAGTCTTTCTCGAAAGAGAGACTTCCCGGACGGTCCCGCCGGCCTGAGGATATCACGCAAAACGCTTCCGCGGGTCACGAACGCGGAAAACGCCCAAGTTGAAAGTTACTTTAGTATGTTCATTGATCAAGTCAATCAGTGTGGAAGACTCGTGCAACTAGACCGATATTTAATGCTGATATTCTGCTATGGCTCTTGTGTAATATCTGACCTATATCACTTTATCGGTATGATTTAATTATAACAGGTACCTTCTGTTGCCTAATATATCCACACATTAAGAGAATACATACACGGAGAGAATTTTTCATCAATTTTTGGTATGAAATTCACGAGAAAATTTACCGTAGAAACCAGTAATCGTGAGACATCGTTATCATTGCATGACTTATTACTAATAATACACGATATTTTGTGTGTGAATTTTACAGGGCTTACGGTAAATATTGTTATTTACAACTTTTTACTGCGCTTCGCGGTAAAGTTTATCTCGCTCGATGTAAAATTTTATGTTGTTTTACACCAAAAATCTTATTAATATAATCAAAACCTGATTGATATTTTCATTCCATTGAGAAACGTATAGTGCTATTTAGGAGCATTGCATCAGCTGAATTTAGCTCATCCATTTGATCTCTACGGTAGAACCACGACAATTTTTAATGAAACATTCTCACCGTGTAGTAAAACTTTTTCTAGGGAATTATCGTGGGCTTGAAACTATCGAAGAAAAAGATCCAATGACTCTTAAAGAATGCGCTTTGTTATTTATAACCAATTTTAACTGCAATTGCGCCATAACACGTCTATCTAGTCTTCTCTAACTCGTCTCTGTAAGCGTTACGTATTGCTACATTCCGTTATTTAACTTGTACGAGGAACTATCCGATCCATCTAATCCCGTAACTGGTTGTACAACATTAATTAAAGCCACATAGTTCTGAAGCGAATGCAAAATGAATTCAAAATGAATTGAATGAATTTTAATTAATTAATCACATAGTAAAACCAATTGTGATATCAATTATCGATGTTACAACGCATGGCTATCTTACTAATAATTATTATGATAAAAATGATATTAATGAAACTGATAGTTTCATGCTGACTGAAATTGAACCTCAAACTCAATTTACCTGTCTTGCAAAGTTCATTATTCTGTTTAGGGCTTAGAAATGTCGGACGAGCCTGAATTTCACAAGAGCGAAATAAGCGGAAGGAGTAAAAATGCAAAGAGAATTGTGAATGCTATTATTTTCTTGCAAATGAGGTCGAACACTATAACCCGTTCTCGAATCCGCTTAAAAGATTGAGGATACGAGGATGTATTGTGAAAACTTATTTGCGTCATCTCCTCGCCTACTTTTATAACGATATTGACAAGGTCGCCAGGTTCGCTAGGGTCCCCATCAAATTGCTACGTTGCGAATACACCGGCATATCTTGGACGAAACTGGTCGACTCCTAGAAAGGCTTGTTTTATGATTTATTTATCCGGATATATATATACTCTGTTTACCCAGAGTTTTCTCTCGATGTCTCAAGTACGGTAAGTTATATCGCACGAGCGACAAATCCCAAGAACTCTCACTGCTGCAAGATGTGGATTTCTCGAGGGTGATATTTCCGAGTGGCCACGCCAAAGTAATGGTTACGAGCAGCGAAATTATCATTTCGTGGCAACGGGTGATGACAAAAATATCATCATACCTTGAAGAAAATTCCAAGATAGTATCTTTTTTCTCCGAGTTTTAAGAGTGGCATCGTCCATCTTGAAGCAGCCAAACTTCCGCTGTGTTCGTCTACGCAGTTCGGGCAGTCATCTGGAAAATAGGAATAAAAGTGATATCTTTATTATGTACATGAGAAATCCTAAGGTCAGATTCGTTTGCAAATATTTAGACATATGCCCACGTCCTACATACCTAGCTACCTACATATTTACTTGTACCAAGTCAAAAGTATACTGGAATTTTAACTATACCAAGATACGACACACATTCGCATCTTCATTAGCATATGAGAAAGTCGAAGACAGCGCGTGTGATGCTCACGGCGATTATAAGGCCTATCGATTCGATCCGATATAGTTTAATTATCAATAGACACGAGTACCAACATGCATTGAATACCAACTATATGAAATTAATCTTTTGCTATTATCAAAATATTACGTAAATAAACTGAATGGTGCGTATATGATACACATCCCGATCTGGAATATTTATACTATTAACTTTCGTAATCTGGGTTTGATTCGAGATTCTGGATTCGGCAACTATTTAACTATTTTTTTCTTTCTTCATGTGTCAACTATTTCGTTAACTATATTAAAAGTTTCGTTTGCCATAATGGATCTATCATTACGAATTGTCAGAATGTGATACCAACATCGAATTCAGTGACCTCAAAATACATGAGAATCATAGAAATCCTAGTAGTTTTACGACTTTTTATCCATTATATTGGATTGACCATTTTGAATTTAAAAAATCTGATATTAGATTCGGGTTCTGTAACCTTAAAAACCTTAAGATATCTACACTGAGAAAAAGGTTTGCTAATATCAACTACCCAACTGCGATCACGAAAAATTTAGTTGTATCAATCGAAACAACTTTGAATTGTTTACAACGTTCTTGAAGTAATAATACTGATAAAGTTGTTTCGAATGTGTACTACACTTATCTCGATTGCACGACTGTATTAAAATAAACTAAAACGGAGTTTACTCAACACTCTCTTTTTCAACTTAATCGGATGTACAGTCATTGTACTGGCGCTGCATACATTTATTTCAACTGTATCTTTTATCTGATCAAGGAAATCTGCTGTTGATTTGAGTAATCCATTCACTTAGGTAGAATATTGCAAATTTTGAATCGATCAAATATTTTGGTCAATTTAACTAAATATTCCCACGTCGTAACTACAAAAATGTTCGGCAGGACAAATTAATATGGTGACATCGATCAAACGGTTTAGTAAACGACATCACATATCGCAATGTAACTATTATAGATTTAGTAGGTCAAAAAAAAAATATTATTGTGCGGATCAAATGGTCGTAACGGAAATTCTCAAGAAACTCCGTAATATTATATGTGTGTATATATGTATACAGTGCAGGTGTAAAGGGCTAAAAGGGTTTCAATCACTTAGAAAAAAAATACCTGAACAAACTTGTTAGAACACTTTTTTTATCTATGAAATAAATTTACTAAAGCAACGTTCCTAAACCATCCACCGAGAGAAGGGGCCGCACAGCAAGGCCCACTGCCAAACGGCGTAATACAGCCACCGGCCACCAGAGAGACAGGCCTTCCTGCCTTACCTTCAAGCAAAAGGGGGTCAACGAGCCGATAAGCTCCAAACTTTGTTATAGAATTCTGAAAAAGAGACAAAGAGGCGATAAGAACTACTAACGTACAGCACCTAGTAGTCCAATTCATCGCACTGCTTCGCTATCAAATTCTTCGAATCAACAAACTAATTTATAATTTGCAGGAATCCTCTCCTACCCCTTAGAGGCAAGGCCTAATATTTTACACTAAATTCCAGAAATACCTATGATATTTTCAAAAAATATATACATAAAATCAAGCAACATAAATATTGAATACCGACGATATTTTGTGTAGTCAGGTAAAACTTTTTGGTTTCACATTGAACACATTATTTTTCTCTGCAGACTATACTATAAAATTGGGTACGAAAGATAAACTTATTAATTGAAGTAAAGATTTTGGTAACGTAATCGTACATTGGGTACATTTAACCAAATATAGAATAAAGATAATGAAATATTCAATTGAATGGACTGTCCACTTTGTTGGGTCAAGCATATACATAGTTGTTGCATATGAAATGTTTCTTTCGAGTTTGATACAATTTTTTGGTCAACTAAATTGCATAATTACTTTGCCACCCATGACCGCCGGGTTTAGTTAATTCAAAATAATTTTTGTTCAGTTTACCAAACCTTTTTTTCAGTGTAAGCATAATCGAATCATAACAGTATAAACATGTTTTTTCGTAGATAGTATTCGTTTTTTACACATGACGAAGTTAGATGACAGCTAGCTGATTAATAATTATTTGTAAATTAAATTAGATTTTCGTTATTCATTTATTTTTATTAATTTTATCCAATTATTTGAATATTATTTTGTTTATTTATCAAAATGTTTCTTTTATTCTTTATTGATATCACTAAATTGCATGGCAAGGTTACCATCTACGTAGGAATCTTTCAAATCAATTTCAAATCAACATTAAATAATGAATCTTCTTCTTACTGTTACAATTTTTCAAAAATTAAAAACATTAAGTAATCTATCACCAAACGTATAAAAAATTATAAAATTATTCCTAAATTTAGCAATTGACAACAAATTTTCTTTATTAATATCAATTGAACACGTTCGGATTTAAAACATTTATAACTTCGTGCCACGTACTTTCCAAATTTAAAAATGACTTGCCAAATGTTGATAAACAACTACGTGTGGACCTTTACACAAGGAGAAAACTTTCAAAAAATTATTCTATGAACAGGTTTTGAAACTTTATTTTTAACATTTTGTTGGGACATCCTACTCGGAAATTTATATATTTTGATTATACCTATCCAGTTGTTTCAATCTGCAATAGAACGTGGTCAAATCAATTAAATGTTTTATTTCTTTTAAGCTGCGGTGTAGTTGTAATGGATAACTCGTTCATTAAACTTCGCTTTGATTAATTAAGGATTAGAAGACTCATTAATACTTTTGTCGTTTCAAACAATAAATTAGTCGAGTAAAACAAAATTTTTGATGTTTGTAGTAACTGAAAACGTTACGACCAACCTCGTATTTCGTTGTATTTCAACAACAGTTCATTTGAATTAAGCGTATTATTTTCTTCAAAGAAGAGTACATATCTTTTCTTTAAAATCAAAAGTCAATATGCTTGTTCAACTAAATCAATTCTTTGAATTATTATTAAGAATCCTTGTTTGATCATTCATATTTTGTTAATATCTCCAAATTTGTGTAACACCTAAGCTACACCATTCGAAATAGTAGGTAAGTACAAATTTATTTATATATATTGTATATGTATATAATAAGTATTATTGATCCCTCCAAAATTGGCCAGTGATCGATTAAGCTAGGTTAAAAGCTACCGAGTAGAAAATTCACAAGACATATTTAACGCAAGAAAAGCTAATTTCTCCTTAAACAACTTTCACCTACTTTAGAGTACATCTTGATTATTTTGATTAAATACTTTTATTTGATACTCCTTATCAACAATCGCAATAACATTTCAACTACGTAACATTTTGTTAAACTTATTGTTAGTCCCTAACTCGAATCAACATTGATCCAAGATCTCGATAAAATTTAAACTTGCGCCAAGATTGACCCGAGATCTCGTAGAAACTAATTGTAAGTAATTTGACTTAATTTTTTCGTCTATATATCGTATTAGTTTCACAATAATTGTGAGACATTAGAAAATAAGAAAACAGTTAAAACAATAAAACTGGGTTAGTGTATAAGATTTAAGTAAGTATGTAAAAATCAGAGTCGTAATAAATATGAATAAAACTGTGAAGAAAGTCCAAATACAGGAAAATATTTAACACTATGTTTAACATATCATTATGCTCGTATATTTATTGTTTTATTGTTTATATGACAAGTAGTGCTTTCGAAAATACATCACAAAAATTAAGTTCCTTTATTGTATATTTGATGCTATAAAATAGCATTACTTCCCGGATAAAAATTTGAAGGCATACAACAGGCTCATAACACTCGATTTTGACCGGTTGTCAACTTGTTGTACGCCTTTAAATTTTTACCCGGGTTAGCGCGTCTATTAAATTGGCAAAGTAATTGTGATAACAATATCTAAAATATTATCATTTTTATAGCAATAGTAGATATTTACGAAATTTATCTATCTAAATAAATGTTAGAATAATAAGTGTCCGAAGTTGAGAACACCGGGAGAGATAAAAAATAAGTTTGCCGAGCACGAGAGCCATTTGGTCGTTATCGATCGCATCATAATTCCAACTAGCCATGCTACGTTAACGAAGTTAGGGGATGGTGTGAAACAGCCAACCCATGTAATCCAGATCGTATATTGTGTTCATCCCCGAAGCCATCAATTGACCTGGCTAATACAGAAGTGGCTTTTTGCCTATTAAGAAAGAATCGGTTAATCGTTCTTGCCGCAAGTTTGTCCACTGGCTACTTTTTACAATTGTGTTGGTTGACAACCTTCTCGCAATCAAGTGTACCGTTATTTATATTCATATTGTGGTTGATTCGAGATTCAAGTACATGATTGTTCTACTTTGGAGAAAGGGTTTCTCTCCAAATTCAAATAACTATGTATAGCTAAATAGTAAAGCTTCATTTTTCGATTAAAATACCGAGCGCGTCGATAATACATAAGTTAAATTAAAACTCTGTTGTTGCAGTCATTATTCAAGATGATTGAGTTAAAATTATCGAGGCCCCTACTACCTAATAAGAATTATTCAAAGAATGCTTTTTTGTGTGAATGTCTATAATAAATTACGCTAAAACATATTTCCGATTCTTAATACGTACAGTAAGTACTCTATGTAAAAATGATTATAATGACTTAATTTTCCATTCATTAAAAATGGAGTGACTTAATTAATAGCATATTTTTATAGATATGTAAAGAAGAAATGTTACGAATGTCAGCGCGATTGATTAATGTAAACTTTAAAATCAATGCAATACAATTCAGGGTAAAGGCCATTCTACAATGCAACGGAACACGTAACATGGAACATATAAGCGGCAAGATATTCAATTGTATATTTACCTAATTCCATTGGATCCTCTAATCAAGAAGAAGAAAATCGTTTTTAAAACCGAGCGTTTACTAAGTCTCTACGATTTTGGCGACGTCTTGGACATAGCAACGATAAGGAAGCCGTTGCTAGGTTTGTTAAGGGCTATCTACAATGAGACGTAACCGTAAGACGGATGACGGAAGTCGTTGTCGGAAGACGGGACGTGCGTTCCACAATGAAGTCGTTTCACGGAAGCGTTTGACGGATGTCGTAGTCGGCTGTCGTAAGAGAGATGACCAACTCCCATCTCTTCCGTCTTCCGACAACGTTAACGTACACGCCGGTGGCAACACCGTCCTCTGCCACAAAATATTCTGTACTCTGATTGACTGCGGAATCGAAGTGTCACGCGTTACGGTAACGACATTGTGGATTCATGTCGGAACGAAGTCGGAACGCTGCCCCGTCTCCGACAGCACGACAACGACAACGACTAACGCTTCCGCCTAGTTCTTACGACAACGTCTCATTGTAGATAGCCCTTTAAGAATTTCACGGAGCACGTAACGTCATTGTCAAATGTCATTACCTGTCACCGTCATTACCAACTCTATAGACGAGGTCATTATCAATATCGTTAGAGAAATCAAATTTCTCTACGATAAAAGACATCGTGACTTTAAAAATGAAGTAATGATTTACTTATCTATATGAATAAACGCATACACATTTTTTTAATATTCATATATTGACAGATAATGACAGGTGACAGGTAATAACATTTGACAATGACGTTACGTGCTCCGTGAAATCCTTAACGACCCTAGCAACCGCTTCCGTATTGTTGCTAAGTCCAAGACGGCACCAAAATCTTAGAGACTAAGTAAACGCTCGGTTTCAAAAACGATTTTCTCCTTCTTAATTGGAGGATCCAATGGAATTAGGTAAATATACAATTGAAGATCTTATCGCTTATATGTTCCGTGTTACGTGTTCCGTTGCATTGTAGAATGGCGTTAAAAGACAATTAATATTTTTAATAAGTCAATAATTCAAAACATACCGCCGATCTCGTAAAAGAATAGATACTGTAGAATATACCGCATATCTTATCAACACCGCCTCAAAGTGCAGATTTAAATTTGACAAATATGGAATAAAGATAATGAAATAGAATCTCTCAAGTAATAGATTAGAAATATTTGGAATAATGTTAACAAAGAAACGTCATCGAAGTTCAAACGGCATTGGTATTTCTAAGATATGGAAAACCGCTTAACCCCTTTTATAGGGTGGGCAGTTGGAAGAATGAAATATTGTTAGGAGAGACTAATCGTGGTTTGATTAATCTTTTGTGTTAAAGAAGAGATGTCAACGTCATGGCTGATTGTCCAATGCTACCAACTTTGCCATCTTTCATTGTGGTACGTATAATGTAACCCCTTGGTCAGCGAAGATTTTTTTGTGTAATTGAATAACTTGGTTGCGAGGCTATTTTACATGTTTTATCACAGTTCACATTTTCATGAGTACATAAATACAATTAAAGGAAAAAAGTCGTGAGACAGTGTAGAAACATTTTTCGTCTCTTGACCACTAGTAGAAATTGTATATGGGTCCTAACCGGACACAAGCTAGGTTCCTATACTTCTGTTTAGGCGCTAACAAGGAATACTACCTAGCGCCCTTAACAAAAATCACGAAATATGTAATTGCCATAATGGCAAAATTGTATGATTAAAACAATATTTAAAAAATAAGATTGTAGGTTTACTATCTGTGCTGCCGTGAGTGGGAGTTGGACTTACGATTGTCAGGAAGCTCAAAATTAAGGAATGCAACACTCTATCCGTTGAGCCACCAATAGAATTTGTAAATATTACTTTAGGTATGAATTACATTAGTCAATATTTGTATATATAAAAATATTAAGTTTTGTACAACTTCTCCGAAGCGATAATGCAATAAATACAAGAATTTTATAATACTTAGATAATATCTAAATTCTGAGCAATAAATTTTATTTAAGAATGGTAAAACTTGTAAAATTAATATTGGCAGCAATTATAATTACATTTCGTATTATCTTTATTCATAATAGTAACTAGGACTAATTCGACTATACCAAATCAGCGTAATCAGGCATTAACAAAGAAACCTCACCTTAAATTTTAATATGAATGCTTCGGTAAGGAAAAAATGAGACCTAGTTAGGTACTGACATGGGAACTCTTATTGTGGAAACCTTATTAATGGATGTAAGGAAACCATATTTTATATCTGGGGTGCCCCAATAACTTTTTACAGAGGTAGATCCTAACTAGGCTTCCATTATTAGGGATGCCTAGCCTTATCGTTAGTCCAGCCGGGACCTTTTCATTGTTGGGGAAACAACTAGGAAATTTCTAATAGGGACATTGTAAGAAAAATCCATATTACCTTAGTAGGAAATAACGCTCATTTGAACTTGCGTCAAGCTACACGCAACTTTACACAAACTTAGACAGAAATTAGCGAAGAAAAACAATCTGTTTGTTCTTAACTGTAAGCATAAATAATACGATCAAACTTATATTTCATAGAACTTCAATTAAAATTGATTTAGTTGAAGAATATTATTTTTTTTTTTTTTAAGTACCTATGTTTTCATTACAATCAAAAGTCAAATTCAACTAAATCAACTGTTTAAATCAATAATTAAAATCATTGTTTTATAATTCATATTTTCTGAATGCCTCCGAACCTATCTCATCTACTATATTCGAAATAGTGTGGATAAGTAACAAGTTATATATTATAAATATTATCATTAACCTCAGAAATGGTCGGGGTCATTAAGGTAGGTTGAAAGCTGGTATTACAGAAAGTTTGGGTTCGAATCACGGTACCCGCCTTTATAGATTGATTCGGGTAAAAATGATTTAAATAATTGTAGAATCCATGACTGTAGGATCCATGGTAAAAATGTAAAGACTTGGACAGAGACTCGACCCCCAGGCATTTGACTTCTCCACAAAACCTACCAGGATATATTTTGGCCTCAATCAACATAATTACATAAACCCACATTTGGCAGGTACTCATAGATCCATCCCATCATTCTATAAAATTGAAAATATGGAAGAGCATTTATCATATTGGAGCCGCTATTTCCAATTTTTTGAAATTTCTTCCTCAGATTCAGATTCTGTATCTTGGAAAACGACTACATACCCTATTTAGCGTTAATTAGTTTAATGTTAAGCAAGACAAATCTGGGGTTAAAAAATACCACCTTGCACTTCTTTGTCATGGGCCTTTGGTGCTACAAAAATTTTGTTAAATTAAACAACTTTCACGTAGTTATATATGAAATACTTAGTCCTTGCTAGCAATCACAATGATCTTTCAACTACGAAACATTTAGTTGAAACAATTGAATATACTGTTTGCTACCTGCAACCGGAGGATTTAGTGAATTCAAAGAAAAGTTCTTTGGTTCAACCAATTTCGTTTTCAGTGTAGTGTCAGTCAGGCCAGGTCCTTTTCGTTATCGGGGAAAAGACTAGAAAATTCTATTAGTGATACGCTTAATTTAATATTTAATACTTGTCCTTTAGCAAAAGTAAATAATACGTTTTTTGAGTCCAAGTGTGTACTATCGAGATCCGTGAAATATGTTAAAATTATAATGTCACGCAATTTTGCTTCGTGACTGTTCTTATCTTTAATTGAGTATACTATAAAGTGGAACATGATACCTGAGCTGTCTAATAACTGATCGATTGACGAATATTAATGCGAAGATATTATGACGTATCCACATCAGCTAATACGATTTACAAGTTTCCAAGCGCGTTCGTTATTAAAACACTGACTGACATGTAATTAGGCAAGCTCTCTCAAAATTAAAAACATTTGTTCACGTTTGTGTATAGACTCTAGCAGCCAAACCAAATGAGCATAAGATATAAGACAGTGAAGAGACATCGAACTTTCGTTTCGCATTTCGAACTTTCTTATAATGTTGTAACGTATATTATTTTCAACTGTCAAGACTGGTGAAGTACCAGTTCCCTCGAATGACGATTTTAGCTACTTAGCTCTTAGAGTGAACCAGGATTCCGGAACGATAAAGGGATAGTTGTGTTACAGCAATAATAAAACGTTCTTTCGGGTAAACTTTTCCTCGTTTATTATAATTTGAGTCTCTATTCGGTATCATCTATCGGTTCTGTTACAACCCGTGTAATTAGAAATGTCGGAGGAATTGACTTGAAACTGTGGAAGCCAACACTTCCGCCTACGGATAATGCGAAAGCCGATCACCACTCTCTGCTAATTTGTCCAGGGTAGCTTAAACGCTACGCTACTGGACTAAGTTGCTGAAATGAAACTAGAACCACAAAGTTCCTCAACGGACGGTGTGATAACAAAAAAATGCTCTCTGTCTCTCTCCGTGATGAAAGAGAAGCTGAATATTAGATATAGAATACAGGATACAAAAGTATATATGTATATCGATGACGAAGACAAAAACCGCAACATCGACGGATTAATTATTTACCCGGTCCTACGTATTTTCATGCGAGTTGCCTTGGCCACCTAGTAGCGCGGCAGCGAACTAGTGCTTGCTCGGATACCCCCTTGTCTTGTTAAGGACTCTTGTCACAATGTAAGCCGATTATAATGTTCGTTTGTCCTGTCTCACCTCCGATGTGCAAGTTATAACATTATTGTTAAAAAAAAAAGACAGTACATATTTTTGTATTTCTTTCTCAGGCCATTGCTCAACTTTATGTATTTTTGGATATTCTAGGATTTTACAACCATGTTACAGCTTGCACACCGGAAGTGGAAGCGGGTTAGAAATAGGTGTGGACCTTCTGTGGGCGAAATAAAAGGATACATGTGGACTGTTTATTTTGGAAGTGGTGTAAGTCCATTTTCTCATGTTTCGAGAAAATTAAATGTTAACATATCTGTTAATTAAAAAATGTAGGCAAATTATATGAAGTCTGGCAATGTTTCTACTGTTTTATCAATATGTAATTTGGTTATATAAATTTGTTTTAGGCGTATTTTACTGAACTGATGTATACTTACGGGCTGCAAATGGACTTACACCACTTTCAAAATTAGACAATTGTAAAATTCGTTTAATTTCAATTTTGAAAAATCAAATATCACTTAAAATATACTTCATATTAATCCAATTTTGTTTACAAATAATGACACGACATAAAATAGAAGTAGCATTTTTAATTTTAGACGCTAATTACATTGTAAAAATTACAAGATATTGATAGTATTTACTTATGCTCTGCATGTGGCAGTGTTTCGAAATATGCATGATGCACCGGAGGTATATAAGGTAATAACTGCTTGATGTCTTTATATTTTTCATAAGTAATAGGCCTGGCATCTTGGTACAAAGGCGCCAGGACGATTTTTTCAAATTTCAGCGGTCTTCTAGAACGCGTAGGTAATAAATTTATAGTTTTAAATTCTTTGTCCTTCATCGATGTTTTATATAAAATAGTGTATGGTGCATTTTTGAGAAACCTCATCCAACATATTTGCAACCAATTTACCTGTTCTCCATTAGTGTTTTTTCTTATCTGTTTTTTTATCGCAATATGACACGTAATATAAAACAAATGTAAAATAACAGGCTACTAATCGGCAAACATCTGCTAAGCCACCTACCTCTGTCAATTGGACTTACCCCACTTTCATAATCGATGATTATGTAATTTCATTTACCGACCAATTTTATATTGTACAAAATAAGAGAATTTTTTAAGAAATTAAACACGGACTAGTTCTACATACAAAATTTACATTAAATTAAGCAGGAATTACGTGATATCTCATTTTGTTCAAAAATGGACCTACACCACTTTCAAAATAAATGGTCCATGTCTTTGGTTTTCTCTTTTAAATCATTTTGAAATGTGGTATTTCTCCGTGATTTGGGGATGCTTATACTAACTTGTGGAATACTCTGAAGTTGAATCGCTTGTACTTCGGGACATAAAATTACATAGAAGCATCGTAGACGAACTCTTTACTTGTTACAGTAAAATTAAACGATATTTGATTATTTGAAAACGGAAAATGAAGAATATCGATAGGTTATCGTTGTAGGTTATTGTCATTAATAGCTTTTTACGTGAAAATAATGCTTTAATTACTTAGATGAGACTTATTAATAATCTTACTACTTACCATACAAAAAAATAAGTCGTTTGGTAAATGTTATTATTTTGGATAACCTAGCCTTCGATTTTTGAGTTGTTGTCTATTTTTGTGACACATGTCGAAACCACGATCTTGTATACAGGTCTGGGCACTTAGACAAAAAACGCGTAACCTTAAGGTGGATCTACCGCAAGAGGCGTTAGTGTTGAAAATGCGATCACGTGGTACCACTACGCGTGCGCAGTTATCTTTTTTTTTGAATACGTGACCTGCAGCTTTGTTCATAATGTGTAATATATACCGTGATTGGAATTGGAAGAAGCAAGAATGACCAAAAAGTGCATCGTGCCTGCTTGAATCACTATGGTAGGAATTTGCATTTGTAAATCTCACAGGAATTACAAATAAATTCAGTAAAAAAGTTAGGATACAAGCAAAAATTGACTGTATACATTAGTATATGTATATCCTGTGAAAGATTTTTCATTCGAAATTCCTACACTCGAACCGGAGAAAGTCTTTTTGCAAAGAGAATTGGACTTTGTGGAACCAATTTCATATAGTGATGCAACATAAATTCAACAAGTGCAAAAGTGCAGATATTTCACTTTTTGTACTTGTCCAGAGGTATTTTCATCAAGTTCAAAGTTTTCAGTATACACGCAATTATAGCATCATTTAATTTTCATGACTTTTAGATGAATTGGGCCATTTAACTTCAGTTTTTTAAATCATCAATTCCTTATTTTTCTAACTTTAAAATTAGATTGTTAAATTTTATTTAATTGGCATCGCATCGGTTTTTTGTGTAACTTTCCTTTTGAATCAGAGATAAGAGATTGAGGATAGGGAAGTGCCCAGACCTGTATACAAGATCGTGGTCGAAACTATCAAAGTATTTAATTGCAATCAGATATCACTATTCTGACGAAACAACAGAGGAGTCCTACTTGGAACGAAATTTCGTTGAATTAAATTATTTTTTACTCGACTACGATAAAATGACCATATTCTATCCCTGCAACGCGGGTGGAAAGTAATCAGTTTTTGACCAGAGGAGAAACAAGTGATTTTGCGGGCAAAAAAGTGATTATTGCGGGAAGAAAAAAACTCTAAACAAAAGAAATGAGATGTAAACCTACATCTATATATTGTAGCGTTGTACCGGTGCAGGCATAAAAATGTGGTTATTTTAAAAACAGTCGGGTAAAAAGTACTATATGCCACATGGAAGAAGCGCAGACTTTCACCTCGTGCTCGGGCAGCAAACCTCGCACTCCGCGAAAATCACGCACTTTCCTCCCTAGTGGCGAATGTACTATTCCATACACTGTATTCTTTATATCTTGTAATAGAGTAAATGTACCATTTGTAATCCTCTTAGTACCCTATACATACAAACATCAAATTAATCCATTTGTAGCCCTGTTCATTACGTAAAAATGAAGGCAAATGCCACAAATGGGACATAACTTTTTCAACCCTTTACAGACGAAGAGCACGTATACATGCTCTCCCCTCATATCTTGAAAATTATTAGCTCGATTCTCGTGAGACTTGGTATCCGGAAGTTTGATGGTGCTCTTTTCGATTTTAAAGTAACAAATTTGAAATTGAAAATGGCGGCTCCAATATAGCGGACTTAAAAGGTACAAGAAAACTAAATATCACTCATTTTTCATGAAACTCATAATCCGGGGTTGTATGATGGCGTTCTTTTTGATTTCGAAGTCAGAAACAACAAATTTAAAATGACGGACAAAGCTTGACTTGAAAATTTCACTCTTCTTGGAGCTAATTAGTGCCATGCCAACTTTTGTTAGTGGAAGACCGGAACGCAAGATATTTAGAATAATTTCTGAAATAAAAAAGGGTAACTACTATCCAGTGTACTTGTTCTCTGCTTGTTTCATTCCATCCGCCATATTGGATCTGCCATCTCGAAATATGGCACTCTATAATGAGTTTTTAAGTCAGAGGTTTCAAAAATCTTCGGAAATCGAATTTCAAAGGATTACTATTATAACTTTAATTTCTATGAATTCAGTCCTTGATATTGTATACGACATTTTTGATCATTGTAACAAATTCTAAGTCCAGATTCGGATTCAGGGACCTCAAAAACCACTATAACCGTTACTTAATAATAAACAATTTTTCGTTGCAAACAATGGCCATAGTGGCAAAAATCCAATTCCCGATCCGGACCTCACTAATTGTTAAAGGTGAAGGTAAAGTACCTGAACTTTTACATAAGAACCGCTAAAGATATTCTTTACAGCTTGCAATAATAAGTTTGCAGCGTCTTCACATGAATTATGCTTGCAAACGTTGGAATTCCGTGTTGATAAGAAGTAGTGCTAAATGTTGCCGTTTCAAAAAAATGTTTCGAAAAAGGTAAAGATAAAGTTGTTGAAATTTCGCAGATGAAGATATACTCTCTATATCAATGTGTAAAAAAAAAATCCCGTATACTCGACTCTCCTTAAACGCTTTGCGCATATTAATTCTACATAATGTATGCCGAGAAAAATAATGAAAATACCAAACTAAACTTTGTGGTTCCATATATTCCCCTGATGATTACTTAGATGTGCCAACTAAATAATTACCAACAGCCTGTTCGTAAAGTTACTTGTGCTAACTCAATTCTAAGCGAATGGAGTGCCACTCCCTTCTATTACAGATACTAAATATTTACTTTACATACGAAGTTCATCCAGAATCTATTTGAACTTATTGCCTCATATGACCGAGTATTACTTTCCGTCGTTTCAATGTCTCTATCCAGATTGTACGGTGCTCTAAAATTTCATTTTCTTACTCAGTATTGTAATGCATTCGGAAATTTCGACTAGCAAGACAGCAATAATGTTTAGCTTCAATGCTGTCCATGCTTACTTCAAATCCTTGGTGCCAATCGTACGCAATTTTAATAATATGGCCTACCTATCTTGGTTTATCGTGCCTGCAGGTACGATTATACTTATGATGTGCAACGTATCCCGACGTACCTGCGAAACGATTCTTGTATCAAGATGATAAAACTATCCTCGAAGAAACACTGCTACTAAACAATCTGTCAAATACAGTTATTTCACAGATTCATAACTAAAGCTGACAGAAACATATCCTGAGTCGAAAATACAGTCCAGATGGTATAAATTCTATATGGAAAATATATGGATCATATACATATGTACCACAAACGGTTCTAGACATACAAAAACCATATATAATTTATATATGACCTATATATGGTGTTCATAATTAAAATAATACATAAGAAATATTGAAATGGTAGAAACATAAAAGGTGCATTTTATTCTATTAAGATTCGTGGTTACTATAAATAAAGAGATGATCATTTTCATATTAGAATAAACTTATTTATTAATAATGAGGCTCTCGGTAAACTATTACTACATATCATCAGTCTGTGACATTCCGACGGAGAAGCAGAAGAACCCGAATGACTCGGCCAGTTTTCTCGATCACTCTCTCACACATGCTACGGCGCTGTATGCGCACTAACCTACCGCGCATACCGCCCAATATAGTTATACTTCATAAATGTATTTTAAAGTTACCATCTCCTCTCAAAAATGCCTAACCATTATTCTCAACATATACATTTCATTATCACCAGCGTGTCACTGTATTAGGTACAACACAAACAAAATTATTAAGTTTCACAACTTTTCCTTCAATATGTAGTATCTTAATTGCATGAACCAGGTAATCGTCGAAATCAATTCTAGTATCAAAATTTAATTGGATAATTTTCTCGTAATAGCTTACCAAATATTGGCATGCTCGATATATGGATCTGAATTGTTTCAATTAATTGATTATCGTTGCACATTAACACATGATTATGGTGCCATTTTTCTCTTACATAATTCTCTGATATAAACTCTTGAATAAATGCAAAATGATATATTTTCAAGATTTTCAACACTTATCAAGGTCTCGTAGTGTAATCCAAATAGGACGGGCCTCGTGAGTATAACATTTTTTTTGGAGTACCTATTGGTATAAAAATATTATTAAATATCTCTAATGATTGTATTATTATATTGCTATTGAAAAATGACATGCTATTATACACGGTATTTTTTATGTTGAAACATCGAAATATCTCAAGTAATACGCACTCTGCGAAAAAAATGAGCGGAATAAAAACTTTCTATTTTCGAGGGGAAAAAGTGGCTTCGCAGAAATTTATTTAGG
>NW_014332757.1:27894-63986 GCF_000341935.2 Cephus cinctus
TGATTAGAATTTCCAATGGGAACCTCTAGTTTGTATCGCAGATTTAGATTCTTCATTAAAAAATACTATATGTAAGTTTTATTCGAAATTTTTTTCGATTCACCACAGATGGCGCTGCAATCGCAAAAAATGAAATTATTGATTATTTGAAGGTATGCGCTTACAAACGAAAGATAAAAAAGACATGGTAAATGTTTTCAGGAGAGCTATTCAATTGTAATTAATTTAATTTAAGAACCCTCTCCGCCCCCGTAGGAATGAGGTTAAAGTAGAGTAGAAAAATTAGAAATCTAAACTTTACTTTTTAAACGCTAGATTCTCGTATTGACTCTAGGTATGGAAGCAATCAACGGATTAATTACATTTAGCGCTACCCAGGAACAACGACGTGGACGTAGTAGTTGTCTGTTCCTTTGTCGGAATTCATTTAGTTCATTTACAAAAATGTTACAATATTTATCATCGTTCAAATTACCATCGACAAAATACGGACTGATAAGTTGATCTCCGATTATTCCACACCAAAAATTTCACAGAGCAAAGACGCTGATGCTCAATTTCGCGCAACCAGTGTGGCTTTTTTACACTTCAATAGTACACATTGTGTCAATTAACCATACCACGGTTCGTGAAAGAAGACTCGTCTGAGAAAAGTACTCGAAAAAATAAATTCGGGTTCGGGACCCGCCAAATAGTACTCGATAAGGAATCACCTAAAGTTTTAATAATTGATAAATGACCATTAAATCATAATGAAATGTGGGAAGCAGTAATAATGTAAAAGAGTAGCGAAAACGTTATAGGAAATGTTGAAAATACAATTAAAATGATAGGCCAGTGCTAGATCATATAATAGGCAGATATGTAATGACTTATGTACTTGGCATTAATAATATGATTTCAATACTTTTTGTTAAAAGAATTCACAGCACTCGTATACTTGGTGTAGTTTTTACACGTAAGTGTCTTTTTGGGGGATATCACAAGTTTTTCTCGCTCAACGGGATATAGAAGCTCTTAGATATAGAAGCTCACTTAAATCTATATTGTTACAGACATACAATGTAAATACATTGTGATGTTGCTAATCAGAAAAATATATTGCGTTGTCGAAAATGTTTAATGGTATATAAATTTAATCTGTAAGTAATTTTTTTTAGAAATGCAGAAAGATATATAAAAATTTTTAAAGAAAATGTAATCTTGAATGCATATAAGCGTCATTAATGGTGTGTCCAACTTGGTGAAGCCGTGTGGTAAACGTAAGAGAGGAGAGTGTGCTGGATTATTTACGTATCTCAGGCCATGCGAACAACAGAAAGGATACTCTGGTGTGAGCGAAGCACCGAAGAGTAGCTCGTTGCATTCTTTTCTGGACATTCTGGACTTCCATATCCGATAGCTAGATTCAGGAAACGACAGAGCGAGGAGCACCTGGACACCCTGGACTTCCACGTCCGATACCTTCGGGCTAGAGACCTTAAATAGTGATCTCACTAGATCTTCTTATATACATACATATACACAAATCTTAACTAAACAATTATATTGCATAAGGCTGTTCAGGTTTAACTCTGTGTTTACGCGCTCTTGCTAAATTCGGTATTAAACTCATAGTTGTGCTCGTGGGATCTCGTAGCCTGAAACTGCTGTTATACTTTAATCGGCAAACCCAAAGAACAAAAAGACATGGAAGTTGTATAGGCTCATACTGGTGCTAGACTTTTGATTTAGGATGTCTAATATTACTAACACATAAAATAGTTATCTACAGTTATCTCCGGTACCTGCACGTATAAAAAAAAAGCCCGTTATTATCACGCAGAATAAAAACGTCTCATTGCCTCTGTTCAGTGAAACCAAAGATATATTTGTACTCGGTGATCGTATGTTTCATCATTTCGTCTCATTCCTTCTGACCTTGTATTATAATAAGAAGCTTAATGCTCTAATATTCCATTTTGTAATTAGATATTTTATTTGAATATACCAATATTTGAATGTCAGTTAAATAATTACATGATAATAAGTATGAATATTTCAATTCAACTTTCCACAACTTATGAGCTCAATAATTACATCAAATTATAGATTACACAAAAAAATACAGACGAGATTCAAAATCTTATAACAATAAAAACAAAAATAAATCTAACTACATCCATTAATCCTTCACCCATACATATCAGATACTTTTAAAACTCTCTAACCGCTATCATGTTTCACAGAATTATTGCGTCGGACAGAATTATTATATGTATATTACAAAACTAATATACGTGCGAGTCCTGTGCGTAGAATACGGCCGATCGTGATACTCAATAAGGTGAATGCGTCGTCTTCTCATATTTTTGGATGAACATCTATAGGCCAGTTGCAGTTATCTGCACACCATTTAATTTGGATCCTGATTTAAAACCTCTCGCTCGAGAACTTTGGTTCTCGTGTTATTACGCACGTATGCTCCGTCATTGAGTGGTAGATGTGAAAGACTAATCCTCGTCTTTAGGCTCTTGCGCGTATTTGCTAATTTAATAATACAAAAACAACGAAAAGATTTACCAATCGAATCTTTGTAACAAGATCATTTAACAAGGTATGAGGCATATCTTTATTCTCGAAACTGTCTGTCAGTTTCGGTCGGGTGTTACTTAGCGAAAGGTACGAGAACGTTGTCGCGACGGATCACGCTGGAACTCCGGTGCTGGCAGGTGGGGATGCCAATATAGAGAGCACTGCGGTGCAAAGTTATTTTGGCTCGTGTTTGTAAACTCGTTGCAATGCTTACTGTATTAAAAAGGCGATCAATAATTTTCAAGAGTTGGTGACGGTCCGGAATTTCATTTTTTCTTTTTCTTTTATACGTGTTTGCAGACACATTGGAAGTGTTCTTTAAGTATAGCAGAGCTAAATGCGTTGAATTTACACCTGGCTAGCGTAGCAGTCGAGCCCTACACACTTAAGCTCGTGTTTGTGCGTTACTTTCACACACTTTTAACACTTGTCAAATTGCCAGTTTTTTAATAATGTTGTCAACAGAATCAAATCTGAATCCATTGGTTACCATTGATTAGTAATACTAATAATAGATTACAATGCTAATGATAGATTTTGCTAAGGGCGGGGCATTCCCCATTTGTGCTTCCTAGGTAAAGAACCGTACCGCCTTGCAGAAAGTTTCCGCGGCTATTAACTTTCTCAGAAACTTTCGCATTCGTCTACGAATCTTTTTCGGAAATTATGGTTTACCGAGTTCGCTCAATTGCAAATAATACGTTATTCATCATGGAATTTACAGAAAAAAATAATAATCGGGAATTACTATCTGTCTCGCTATGAGAGGTAGGAATAAGAATGATAGCTGCTGTAAGGAAGATGGCTAAAATCATTGGCGCAAACTATATTGTACGATAGTAGAGTACCTGATTCTGTGTTAGAAAACTCAGAAAGCGTGGCATGAAAATTCGCCACCGTTGTACGCTTCTCTTGCTTATCTTTACTAGCGTAAATCCTTCCAGCACTAGTTTGTTTTATAGCGAGTCAGAATCACGAGCCCAAGAAGCTCCTTATCGAATCATGCGGGATTCAGGAGTGCTCCGTGTTACGATACAATACATTCGGATTAATCCTATTGAATCCATCAAAATAATATTGAATCTCTTTGACTGCTATTCCACGAAGTGAGATCGGAAGAACTCAAATATCCTGAACATTGAATATCCGAACTTATACGGTCGTAAATATAGTGTTTTTCACCTATTTGCCATATTTATCTCTGTTTTGTTGTTTTTTCTGCGATTTTTCAAGAAAAATTGCCGTGTTATGTCCGAATGACAAACTTTAATCGTACATAACCTTCTTCCTTTGCGATTTCATTGGCTGTGTACGTATTCTGTATGTATCTTCTACTTAAATTGTTAAATCTGTCAACAGAAGCTTCATAATAATGCTCCTTTGGCAACGTCTTGTTTTCGACAACAATTATTCGTACTTTGCTGACAGGGATGTAATTGCATTTCTTAGGATGAGTTATAAAATATATGTAAGAGAAAGAGAGAGAAATTGATCTAGCATTTGATCTTTAGATCAGTGACATGATGAGCTACGGGTGTGGCATCCCACCAGACTGTGAACGAATGCGTTTGGCGCTTGGATTGTAAAACAATTGCCGAATCTGTCTGAAGCAGCTAACTTTTGCCTTACACGACTGTACATCCCACTACGTAGCTATGACCCGCAGAAATCCTTCGTTCTGATTGGTGCATCTTAAACGCTTCCCATCTAAAAACTATTGACAAACGGTTTGCGGGAGGGTACTCGGGGGACCCCCAACCATCACCCACTTTTAGGTGTAAAAGTAATTCTGGGACACCCTGTATGTACGCGATGTTGCACTTAACAAATTTTCGAAATTAATTATTGAAATTTGAATTGAATGAAAGATGTTTCATTAAGTTCTGTGGATATCTTTCAAGCGCTTTATTGGAATTACAAGTATTAGAAGTTTAAAAATATTAATGCAGTGAAACTTCTATAGGAACTCAAACTTCTAATGTCAAAAACCTCTATAAGGCTATAAATCTTTTCATTTCCTTGATCTTGGAAGACTAAAACTCTGTAAATGGAAAAATCAACATTCGATAACGTCATGCGATCTTTAGCGTGTATAATTTGAATTGATATCCCATACAACAGATCAAAGAACATGTCACAACTGCTCCCGCGAGATTCTGCATGGAGTACTATTGTTTCTATTGTATATAATAAGCGTTATTTATGTGCATATTTTCTTGGACTTATCCAAATTTCCATTGCTCTTATATAATTGTTTGTGCAATAAACTGGTACCAAATTAAAAACTTAAGACTTTAATACTTGAAGATAACGTGAAAGTGAAGGAAGTATTGAATTGCGGTAAAAAAAATGGAACAGGACATTGCTGTTGAATTCGGGATCCCTGCAAGTACATTCTCGATAATGCTCACACGAGAGGAAGACATTCTAAAAAAATAGCACACGTAAAAAAACAGAACTCTTATGTCTACTGGACAAAATAATGACTTTTAAAAATCAAAAGTGCCACAGTGGAAAGCATAGCAAGGAGAGGATCAAAATTTTACGGGCTTCAGATATGTCAGGGACTGAAAAACTTGAAACTGTTTTTATAATGAAATCCAAGAAGCCACATTTCTTTGCAGATTATAATCTGGTTCTATTAGATTACCATTCCAATAAGAATGCTTGGGTGATCGCTGAACTGTTTGCGGAATGATCGGTTCAAATTGATAACAAGATGACGAAATAAAAGCGTAAAGTTCTTCTCTTTATAGATATACGATTATACCGCTCACAATGTTATCCCTCAGTTTCGATTTGGGAAAATACAATTTCTGCCGCCTATCACTAGTACTAAATTAGAATAGCTATATCAAGGAATCATAAGTTATTTTAAAACTTTACATAGGACGGAAATTGTAAGGAATATGATTTCAAATATCGTGGAAGTGAAAACAACCATCATATCTATACTAGAGGCAATGAAAATGGCCAGTAAAGCCTGGTGAAACATAACGAAGGGAGAGATCATCAATTGTTTCAAAAATTGGGAATTTTACCAGGGAGAAAACACAAGCAGACTTGAAATCGGCTGTATACTAGGAACATGGAAATCGAATGGAATCAGATTTCGTCCCATTGTAACGTGGAAAATGCGACGTTTGAAGATTTTGTAAATTGTGATAGTTAGGTCGCTGTTGCGTGATCTTTACCGATTTTCAAATTGTGGACTCTGTTAAGGATGTGACCCTTGAAGATGACCTAATTGATAAGGAGACTCATGAGGACCTGGTTTCTAAACTGCCTGTGACTATTAAACAAGCTACATCGCTGTGAAACTTTTGTATACATTTATAGAGAGAAGCAACAATGTTGATGATAATGTATTCTCTGGTCTTCACGTGATTGTGAATTTTGTAGACTTACAAAATGTCTATGTAATCTAAATTAAAATAATCAATTTTTTAAAGCACGTTGAATGATTTGATATTACACTTTAAATTTATATGTCTCTTTTATGCATAATAATTCCATTGACAATTATTATTTCCATATTATATACATACATTTATACCTACATAAATTATGCATACTGCAACGTTATATTTATCAACAATCTCGAAATCTCGACAATTATCAGTCGGAAACGAAGCAAAATAAAGTAATAAAATAACAACATGTTAAATAGTCGCTCTGGCGAGCAATAGAGGCGAATACACAAGAATTCCCATACGCGACCGTTTTACTAGAACTTAGAACAACGATAGTCAACAAAAGCACATATAATAAATAACGTTAATATGCATGAAAAAGTAACCAATAACAAGTTCAAATACAAAAGATCAATTACAAAGAAATATAGTATTCAGACGTTGAGTGGTTTTAGAGGATTCGAAATCACGAGACTTTTTACAGGGTTTGTGCATTGGGCAGGCGTCTTTTGAAGGAATGTGACACTTTAGTTTTAAAATTAAAGAATGTGTTATATTGTCCTATAAATTACACTCTAATATGTTCTTAAGCTTCTCTTCCACTCTCTCAGACACACACGCACTCTTATAATTGTTTCTAGTTATATTGTCATACCGTAGGCGACAAGAAGTGGGTTTGTGTGTTCTTCCGTGATACTAGCTTCTAGACGTAGGGAAGAGATGCCTGGAACTATAATACATCAGATTGTACGATGCGTCCGAAGACGATACTCCAGTTGATGATGGGGATGATAATGATTCAGTACCCACAGATGATCACAATGACTCCCGTTTGCCGAATCTCTTATCTTGAGGATGGGTTAGACTCAGACTCACAATGACATTGGGAGCTAAGTCTTTTTAGGTGGATCTGCACTCCTGACAGTTCTATTACAATAACTTCACTGCAGCAGGATACAGAGGTATACGGGATACCCTTCCTGACACTAGGGGATATCACAATTATTTCTTAGGCTTGGTAAGAACTGTGGGGAGCTCAGACAGCTACTAATCACAATGATATTGGGAGCTGAGCTTTTTAAGGAGAGAGGCTTGGTGTCTTTGGTCGATTTCTGACAGCTCCGGCACAATAACTTTGCTGCAGAAGATCTACAGGGATGGCAGGTTTCCTGATACAGGGTTAAGACATAATGCTCTTCAAGACTAGGAATTGCCCAGGATGAGTTCCCATAGTTTGCAGTACAGTACTGTTCACTGGTTCGCTCTGGAATAAAGGATAGATTTTCTACTTGCTTCTTGATAATTACACTTTTCACAATTTTACTGCTTCTTGTCGTCTTTCGATGTACAAGAGTCTAGTCGGAGTCGGGATCGTACAACGGAGTCGAGTACAAAGTGAATTCCTATCGAGGAAACCGCTGCTTATATCCTCGAGAAGAATACGTTAATTTTAGTGGGGACAACGATTTTTATACTCCCAAGGCGTTAATGTCGCTTTTTGGATTCGATATTTCGATTTATTGATTGATTTGACTATTTAATTTAAGTAATTGGATCACCGGTTTCTTCAAATACCGACTTACTGGCATTTCTTTTGTGTTTGGCGCGTGCCGCCTGATAGCGCTTGGGCACTTGTTTGTTTCGATCCCAGACGCACGACTGGACTTTGAATTTTTAGAATATTAAAGGTAATAATTTCTAATATTATTTTCTCATGACTGTCGCCATGACTAAGTTTAAGGGAAGTATGTAATATTAGAAATTTAAAAGTCCTATTTTCCCTTTCCTTTGTCGGCGTCGCTGTGAGAGGTCGATACGAGTTTTTGAGGAATTCTAGGATGTGGGGAGTACTCTCAGATACTATTATGCACATCCACAGTGCACTATGCACTCTTATGTGGGGCTCTAGACGTGTCCATCTTCGAGAATGGATGATTAGGAAGGAAAAAGGATCAAGGATAGAAGGGTATAAGAATGGAACGTTACAGTATACAGGGTGTTCGTTATGAAACGCACTGTAGTAACACCGTTGCATTCCTTGTCAAATTCTAATGAATACGTGTATTTTCATTTTTTATTTCATATATCAAAATTTCGAGATAATCAAGGTTGAAGTTGCAATAATGCGACCAATCAGAACGCGTTTAAACGGAGCGTAGATGACGTCGCGAGCCAGCCCGCAAGGCCTGTTTGCACTAGGCCAATAACACTAAGAGTATCATCGTAGTGTCTCTGTTTATCTGCATGTAATTGAGTAAGATACAATCGCTTGCTGTAACGTCAGTGAATTTCAGAAGGTACCCTTTATTTCTTATAATGTCTATTGCTTTAATCTGACAAGATAGTTGTACCAACGTATAACATTTCGAGTGGTACTGAAAAGGACCGATTTTAATATACGCATGACCCAGCTTGAATATCGACATGCTAATCTGCAACAATTACATACATTTTCTATGTTATATTATATTATTATATTATTTTATTTCTTTTCTTTCTTATCGAAACGCGGAACTCTAAATTTAGAATCGGAACAAAAAAAACAAAATCGTAAGCTCAGAATAAAAAAACGCGAAATCGAGAACGTTACCTTCGGCCGTTCACCCTCGTGAAGGCATCGGCGTTCCTGTGGGTCCCAGTTAATTTTCATATCGCCGGTATTAACGAACCGGACTAAACTGGAGGTCGATGGAACGAGCCGACGACACAACAAAACGAGAATCTAATCTAATTAGGTCGAGATCTATGAGAGCGAGCTCAATCATCGGTAACTGACACCGACGGTTGCGGAAATGCACGGTTGCTCAGGATGCAGGTTGTGGTAGAAGGGCCGCGATCCTTTGGCCAATAAAATAGTGTACGAAAGAGAAGTACGAATTCTCGAGAACTTACGAGCGAGAACAATCATTCCATATTGGCTTAAAAGCCACGAGATCGCATCTGAATGCACCGAGAACGCTCAGCTGATCGAGAGATCGAAGCGAGCTAGACAAGAGCGAATCTATATGCTATCGATAATTTTCTTCACCGAAATTACTCACCGAAACCGCATAACTAATTCTCCTCTGCACGAGAGCTGCATCTGACGATGCTGCGAGAACTTTAACACCATCACTATAGCACGAGGAGCGTTATCTTTAACGCATCCCTTATGCACAGAAACGACAGGCGAAAAATACGAGCCGAACCCGAATATACCCTTCTGATCGTTTATTAAAAGCTGCGTTCGAAATGAACGCAACGTTTTAGAAATTTCACGGTTCTACTTTATCAAAAGAACATCACATATTTCAAAAATTTCTAATCTCGTCTGTACAAAAATAAGTAATGATATCCCATTCGAAGTTATATTGTGTTTAGTGCGAACTAGAACTTATATTCGTCTTAGAGAATTAAATAAACAAATAGTCAATTGTTGTACGAATGAAAATTTAAAACATGAAATGTAAAAAATGTAAAATAAAAAAAGTTTGTATGTTGGAATGATTATTTAATACTGTCCTTTCTTGATAATTTTTCCCTCAAAGGGACATTTAACCCCTGTCTCGCATTTATGATGTTAGTACAAGAGAGATAGAACTGATATTTGTTATAAAGTTTTCTTCAAAACCATTTTATACATTCAAAAACTAATAGTCAGGCCGGCGTGTAATTGATAGATATACTTTGACCGTCCCTCTATTATTTTTTTATTCAATGGAAGTTTCCGAGAAAAATGTTTTATAAGTTTATTTTTATTATATTCACCAGAAACCTTCCTTAAAAATTCTTACAGGGATATACGTCTCCTCTTTCACTCTGATGCGATCTCCGTATGCCGCTACTATTGTTGTCATACAATCAGTGTACGTGTTAGCTTTACATCAAACAAATTTCATTTAATGTCGGTGACGACAGCAGACGATTTCGAATTCCCGCTCGTAATGGCCACCGCTGTTGTCACCTTTCCCTATTGGCTGTCTAGTATACAATATGCGCAGTACCACACATTGTCTTCTTCCACCACGGCTGCCGCGGCTTGGAGTTCGCGATGGGGCGTCAAGTTCGAAATACGACACCTACCTTCGCCGGGTGGCCGTGGCCTTGATGCGGACCACTGTTGTCTTCCCCATCTAGGTATGTGCTGATTCGTGGCAGATACTTATAGCTCTTTTTATGCAAGCGAATCGTCTATAACCCATATGTTCTTAGCGGCCAGTCGGTCGATTGTTCTGATGCAGGTTCGGACGGAGATTGGCGATCTCCCGCTATTCTCTTCATTTGCGGGAACTCCGTCCTCCTTCTCTGGTCGGGCTAACACCGATATTGGTCTGGGCTTTAGACGGCTTCCCGAGGTTTTTGGAATTTCCTCCAAGGACTGGGATATCTGACGGGTGATTTCCTCTCATGTCCGGATTTCCGGGACTCATTCTTCGGGCACTCCGCGTCGCGGGATGGCTCTGCTTTGTATCTCGCTCAGACGTGGTAACGTCGAGGCGACGTACGCGATCGGTAAATGAATCGTGACGGTACTAACGACCGAGCGTTGACGGACTGTTTACAAGGCGTCCGGCAATTTTTTCATGTTTCCCGACCTACAGCGCGGCATCCTCCGTGATATTTGAAAGCAAGGTGTTCCTGGTCCCGTAAATTTATTCTCTATATGTACAATTTTTCTTGTCGTTAACCTCTATAACACGAAAGTTGCAAGCTCTTGTTAAAACCTCTATAAGTCGAAGTATTTAATGCTTCACTTCTATAACTTGAAAAGCCCGATAGGCCAAAACTACAATAACTCGAAACATATCTCGTTTCCCTTAAGATTTGAGTTATCAAAGTTCCACTGTATACTATCTGTAAGTAGAATTTAATTTTCTTTGCAAAATTTTACCTTGATTAGTTCAACGATTCATGTTGAAATTAGTTCGGTTAAACGCATACAATTTTGAATGCGTACCTACAAATGAATATAGCAGTATCCGAATGAAAAAAATCGTAGCATCGTATGAGTTAACTCTATCCTATAAATTTGGACATCATAGTTTGTAACTTATAATCTACAATGTAATATTAACCCGTAATAAGCACACCTCTATTGAGCCTATATCTAGTGCGACTTAGGATTTTGCATTTTTGAAGTTCTGTAACATCAGTATGAATAATCCAAAAGTATTCAATAACTAGTGTTTTTTGGAGTGAAAGTACCCCAGGAATTGAATGAAATCTGAATCTCAAATGTGAAAAATAATTTTCTTATAGTAAAAATACTTCAAAATAAAAGTGGAATTCAATGAAAGCCAGAAATGAGAATTTTTAGGTAGTTCAAATTCGCACTCGTGTGGTTACTACGGATTAAGGGATATAGATCGATTCGTGTAATTGGCGAAACTATTCTCTCATGGATATTCTACACTTGTTGATGGAGCAACGCAGTGGATATTCTCCCTTACGTGTTATTCAATTCCGGCGCCTTACTCGGCTCATTTCCGACATGAATGAAAGGTGGTATTAAAAAATATGCTATGAATAAATATTTTTGCTACGTGTGGACGTGCTTTGATCTATTTCTGATATTGACATTCTTATTAAAATATAGTGGTAATGATAAACGGTAATTAATATATTTCTGGGTACGACGTAATCACATTGGAATATGAATAATATGAATAAGAAAAAACTAACAAATTACGATATTTTAAGTATATTAATGTCTGGTTATATAAAATGATTAATTTTTCTTCTAATACTTAATACCGATGTCAGTTTATACCGGGTGTGTCTTAAGCCCCGGACAAGAGACATATCGTTAGATCCGGCGTGAAAAAATAAAAATATTGGCGTTAACAAAAATCAAAGATTTTAATTATTTTATTAATTATTACGGATTAAAGTAAGCCAATCATAAGCGCGTGAGAACTGGCCACTCCTCCTCAGTCTCCTCCCGTTGGGGACAGCCAATCATTCATTTCCCCACAAAAAACAGTGACCGGTGGATACGTAAATATAGTAACGTAAATAAACAAAAGAATAGTGTAAAATGTTTTTTGTGGGAAAATAAATGATTGGCTGTCCCCAATGGGAGGAGACTGAGGAGGAGTTGCCAGTTCTCACGCGCTTATGATTGGCTTACTTTAATCCGTAATAATTAATAAACTAATTACAATTTTTTATTTTTGTTAAGGCCAATATTTTTATTTTTTCACACCAGATCTAACGGTATGTCTCTTGTCCGGGGCTTAAGACACACCCTGTATAATACCATACAGTAGAAAATAAGTAAGAATGCGTAAATGAGTATGAGAGCGTGTGAGTTGTGTATGACTGTTTGTAAGAGTGTACGGATGAGGGTGAGGTCAGCGGACAGGGAGACAGAGAGACAGTTGGGCACTAGCTGTTATCGTGAATAAATAAGTCGAGTATTACCAGATTTACCCGATTGCCGCTCATTACCCTGAGATTATATCCTACAATATATAATACACGAATATGGACGATTATTCAGGAATGTTGCCACCTGAAGATGGTTTTTTTTATATTTTATTTTTATTATTTCTCATGGTAGAATCATATTTAGGCGGTTCAGCCCTAAATAACTGTGTGTATGTACGGAGCTGGCCAATTGAAATGCACCAACTGAAGTTAGACCGTCATTTGATGTCTATGGAAAAAGCAACTTAAGGTGCAGCGTTTAACTCGATTAGCCTTGTATACAGTAACGTCCAATTGAAGTGCAACACTTGAATTTTTGTACATTTCTGTGAAAGTATGACAAATTTCGAAAAATCAAAGACATATTTTTTAGGAAATTTCCTTCCCGTTGGAATAGTAAAGGTTTTATCCCGATCGGATACAAAATGGCCTAATAGCAGGGGTTGGAGTGAAAAAGGCTCGAGGCGCTCGGGGGACTACTACCCTACCACGCGCGCTAAGCATTTGTCCCCCGAGCGCCTCGAGCGGAACTCGCAAAATTTAGGTGTTTTTTCAAACGGATAATTTAACCTCTTGGAAAACTCATTTTTGGATGTTTAAAAGCGCGTTTTAATCGTTGAAATCTCAGCTACAACGTGGATAAATATGAAATTTCTATTTCATCGCCTTCCTAATGAAAAATAGCGGGGAAGCTTCAAGTGCTCTTGCGATATCTCGAGATCTCCGTCACGGGATCATATCTGAGATCAATAATTTTGTGAGAATCTGCAGTATCACTAAAGATGATATCATGAAGAAACTGGACCAGAATGGCCGGCGCGTTCGGAAGTTATGGCCATTTAACTGTTTTCACTTCAAGGGGGTGTAACTCCTCCCGTGTCATAATTAGAAATATAAATTTCCTTCCGGAACTACTAGTTCTCGAACGTTTCAAAAAGTCCTAAAATTCACTTTTTCACTCCAACCCCTGCTATTAGGCCATTTTGTATCCGATCGGGATAAAACCTTTACTATTCGAACGGGAAGGAAATTTCCTAAAAAATATGTCTTTGGTTTTCCGAAATCTGTCATACTTTCACAGAAATGTACAAAAATTCAAGTGTTGCACTTCAATTGGACGTTACTGTATGTATGTTTATACTTTATAGTATTATACTGGTATGGCATAATGTACTCCATTGAAAAGACACGCAAGGATGTTGTTATAACTTTCTTTGTTTGCAATTAACATGAATGGTTTATTTAATTCAAATAATGATCGTTACACGATTGTCTTAAAATTTTAACCATAATATTAATTCCGCGGTCATTCATAACCCATTCATTTTATACAACTCAACAATTAAAAGCAAACATCAAAAACAAATTGAAATATTACTAATAAATGATACAATAAAGCCTATCCAATAGTAACCGGTGATAATCGATATTTCTTATCTGTCCGGATAATGATGACGGTGTCCATCTGCTAATTCTCCTTATTTGAATCCTGGTTCGATTCGTCACGACTCATCAGATTTCCAGTATGGATGTTGTTTTACATTTTAGATTCTGGTGTTGAATAGTCTATCTCCTCCATGCACTTCTTGAACATATCACCTGCTATCCGGTTTTGTTTTTTGTATCAATTTAGGTCCTCTTTTAAGAGCCCTGTCGCCTTTGCTCGCACTTAGCACACGCCTCGCTTACACGACGGTCAATTGACGAAAGGGAAGAGCACGATAATTGCTATTTCTAGCAGGGGCTCTTACTTATTGGAGAGGGAAGTCTATCGCCGACAACGCTATCTATTGACCTCATTCTTAAATAGTTTGTAAGCGCGAGTTTCGTTACAATGTTCTATTTATTCAAGAACGAGAATTTGCAGCTGTTTGGTAGCTAAAGTTCTTTTTACGAATGAAATATATTTACTCACATTGTTGCCCACCATTTCTCATATGATAGAATCGGTTATTACCAGTAGCTTGTGTATCTGTTTGTCCACTATGGCTACGAAATTTCAGTAAAATGGTGGTTCGTGTTACGTAAACGGCAGACGAGACAATGCGTATTAATGCTGCAATCAAAACTTAATCTAACTATGTTGCATATGCACACCGACGAATGTACTGCAATTCTAGATAATGCAGGGGAACAGCCTTGTGAATTCAATGATGTCATCCCAGAATAGGAATATCTCGAATTGCCTTTGAATTAGAATCTCAATAAAGGGGTTGCTATTTATCCACAATACAATGCTAAGATATTACCGAATTTCTAATTTTTGTTGCGATGCACGACGTAATCTCCCGTACGGAACACGGGAATGGTTACGCGCAACGAAATTATCTTATGAGACATACGCAGTGAAAATAATCTAAATAGCACAATACAGATATACTTGTCGTTTCAATTTGACGCCATACATTTCATCTTCCGAACGGTAAAAAATCATGAAATATTTATACAATTATTTCACATTAAAAATCACTACCAGCGTGTTTTAATCAAGCCAGTTGGAATTTTTATTCGATTTATTTAACTATATTTTTAACGATATGGAGTATAAGAATTATAAAATTCATACGCCTCTGATATTTGACTTGGTTCAATGATGATGCGTTTTATTGCTTATTCCCGAAAGGAATAAAACTACTGTACAGCTTGTCCCATAATACCCGTTGGAACTTTTAAGGTTGGAATGTGGAAGATATTTCGAATCGACAGTCCCTCTTTCATTTCTTTTCCGATGTTATGAACAAATGAAGTCGACTAATCACCGACCGCGCGCAATTCCGATACAACGTGCACAGTGCCACGCTTACTCTACAATCATTTGGTTTTTTCTGAAATTTTATTGGAATAACTTACGAGTCGGTTTACTAAGGACAAATTTATACAAAAATAAGGTAGTTAACTAAGATTGATTAAAAATTAATTTAAATAACAAAAAATACAGATATTAATGAAATTGTAATGCGGTTAAATGAACAATTAGGAAAAAAGTTAAAGGATGGGGAAGGTTCGATGTCGGAATAACAATCTCTCATTATTTATTAAATAATGTTTCATTTTTAGCTATTAAGTAATTCTTAGAAAGGCCAATAAACTTTGACTTTATAATTCGAGTGCAAATGTCCGCCTGCAGCAACTAAACAGGCGTGAACTCGCCGAACAACTTTCTTCCGCACTTGCTAAGCATCTCTTCATTAACCATGTTTAGAGATCCATGAAGCCGTGCTATCAATTCTACCTCATATGCCGACATTTTTAACCGGAATCGTAAAACGCATATTGCACCGGCACTGTGTACGGTGCATGCACGCTTTGTAATTGATCGACTTCATTTGTTCATAATTTGGTAAATAACTATCAGAGAAGAAAATGAAAAAGGAACTTTGAATTCGAAATATCCTCCACTTCCTATTCTTAAGATCTTCAACGGCATGATACCCTGTATATAAGAAATACTCGTACCTCCTTTAGAAATGTTTTTTTTATAAAAAACGACGATAAATCGCGAAAACCGCATACCTCCGAAAAGTATGAGTCTTTTATTCTGACGTATTTTGACGTGCTGATGACGAATATAATAGTGAAAACACCCGCAAAATTAATTTAAAAAATGGCTATTTTTACAGAAAAAAAAATACTTTATATTTTTTAAATAAATATTGATTTTAGAGAAAAAAAGTTTTAAAGAAAAATCGTAGCTCATAAAAAATTAGATCTTTTATTTCCTATGCATTTTTATTATAAAAATATTATTTTTCAAGAAAAATGAGATAATGTTAAATAAATAAAAAACTAACCTGCCTAAAAAACCTAAAGAATCTAAAGACTTTAAAATCCAAATTTCAACCTTCCCGTGATAACTTGCATAATTAAGTAATTATGTACTGAAACTAATGAAATAATAGTAACAAAGTCTATCAATTATAATTATTTTTTATTACAATAAATTCTTTTCTACGAATGTTTGTTTATTCATTTTTCTCGAAAAATAATAGTTTTATAATAAAAATGCATAGAACATAAAAGATGTAATTTTTTACAAGCTACAATTTTTACTTAAAACAGTTTTCTCTTAAATCAATATCTAATGAAAAAAATATCAAAAAAGTATTTATTTTTCTTGAAAAATTACCATTTTCTAAAATCAATTTTGCAGGTATTTCTACTATTATATTCGTTATCAATACGTCAAAATACGTCAGAATAAAGAAAAACATACTTATCGAAGATTGCGCTTTTCGGAACTACATCCAAAACGATTGCAGTTTACTTTAAGATAATAAAAAACTTATTAGTGTTTTTTTATTTTTTTTTCCTCATTTGCTCATCTTTTCAATATGTGACAGCTGCCACCATAAACCACTATACTTATCGCAGAACTGTATTGCAGTAACAATCATGTATGTGATCAATTGATAACCAATCTTCAATATTGATGCGGTATTTTCCTTTTATTTTAAAAATTAGTGATCGAAGTGACAATGTACGTCTTAGGCTTTCTTGGATGCATCGCTAAACAGGGAAAATATTTCGGTTCAACAATAGACTCGTTAGAGTCTAATTGTGTACGACCGTGAAGGACAGATCGCATAATCTATAGCGAATTACTTTAAGGATTGTGACCCTATGAATCAGAAGGGTGGCATCCCACTGTTGGACAGTCTACTGTACATAATCGAAATTGGTATTATAAAGTACCTAGGCTAACTTATTCTATTAATCGAAACGATACAGTAGCCCTTATGTTGTTCTTTCACGCTTCTATAAAACAAATACAATACTTTAGCTCCCTGTTTTCATTCATATATTCATACCTTTCTCAAAAATGTATTGATGAACAAACTGGAGATAAGTACCGTGAGAGGGACATTGGTGATATAGAAAGCGGGAGCCTAGTTAAGTTGGATTTTTCATTTCAGCTTCTTGGGAAGTAAATTATGTATTTATATGTGTATGAGACTTAAAATGCTTAAAAAATGAATAAGCGTCTCTGAGTCTGATATTATACAGTAACGTTCAATTCTATAAAATTACTTCGAACTTTGCAGCCTAACTCGAAAGTCTTCATTCGTTGTGCATACGAATAATTTAGTATATTTCCCGTCATTATCATAGTTGACTCATTATTCAAGAAGGACTCTCAATATTAACATATTAATAAAGGAATTTCAATGAAGTAATACTATTATTGGCTCTAAAGATATACACACTTGAATTAATCATTATGGAATTATATGGAATTACTTAATGCCGCAGAAATAAGATTAACAATGAAAGTCACTCTTGCATGAATCCAACTCAAAACTTACAAAAAGGAATAAAAATGTGTCGCTTCTTCTGAATAATTTAACTGTACTCTAATCGTATGTCTACATTCAAAGACAGTGACGAAGCATTTAACCAATTCATGAACGTTAAGCACTGAATTCTTTTGAGAAGCACCTAAGTCATGGCCGAATGCCATGTGCATGGACCGTGAATGAAAGTGAAAACAACTGATCTGGATTGTGGTTGTCGAGCCGAGTAGATATGCATTGCATACTATTCCTATAAGAAGTATCAGTTGCGTGCAACCAGAACAAATAATTTTTTTGTAGACGTTTAAACGACATATTTAAATTAAACTCATGGACTTGACAGTGATTATTTCAGTTTTAATTTAGTGCAATTGTATTATTTAAATCGAATATCGGTTAATTAATTTGACTATCTTGAGAAATATTAATCCAATTCATATATTCTTTTCTTCCATCAATATGTATAAAGGTATGTTTGATTCTTTTCGATTTATTATTTACATAGATAACTTTATATCTGTACCTAAATACGTGGACAGGGAGAAGTCCATCGCATGTGCCCATTAGATCATTGCTATCCACCCTGCTGATCTGAATACCATTCGTGTGATGTTTGTTACGTCATAGCGACTCGGTACCAGAAACTCGTCTGCCCGTAACAGCATTTTTCCTATTTAGGTCGGAGGGAAACGCAATGCTTTAACGTAAGTAAAATAAAGAGTTGTCCGTTGCGTCAAGAATATTGGTCAATGGCTATAAATTGCGTGGTGAAGTAAACCGCTCGATTTTTTAATCCCAATCAGTTGACGATTTTTGTCGAGCTCTTGCGACAAATCCGACTGTTTGTGACCCATGAGTTCGCTGATTTGATAACCTGGAATTGATTGAAGTCAAATTCATCAGTGACTATAAGTATTTAGTGTTACTAATTTATTAACCCTCAAACTGTACACTGGGAGATCCACTGGATCACACGCCAGTGTCTTTTCGACGTAAAGATTGTTCAACTCTTGGAAATGCAGTGGCGTCGCAATTGATAATACGTTTAGGGACCCCACTATAGGGTAGTACATAACCTATTTGCAGTTAGCCCGCGGAAATGGAAGAAGAAACATATAAAGACGTCGAGGGGTCCGAGTGTTTACTTTATGTAAATTTTTCGATCGATAGATAATTCTTTTTTAAGTTTTGTAAACTTTTACTACTTTGTAGTGTAATCATAAATGAAATATAGCCGGCTCACAAGTTCGATCTGTTTGTATGAGGGATCAAAATCAACGAAGTTTCTAGAAAGGCACTAGTGTCACTGCATAAAATATTTGTAACAAAGTATTTATATGTATGGCTTTGCACAATATCTTTTGATTTTCTGTCTTAGCATATGTTTACGGTACTGTGTTACGTTACTGTTCTATCTTAGCATATATTATTGTACTAATACTGTGCAATAATTATGAGAAGAACTTAAGTTACTTCTTTATATATGAGACGTACAAGTTATAGATTGTTTGTACAAAAAGAAACATTAAATAAAGTTCTCCACATAATATTATTCGCAAATAAAACCAAGCTGAAATAAACATAAAAATTGAAACTTTTTCTTTTTATCCTGAAACACGCTTCCTATTTTTTTTGTAGCCTGATTCTTAAATTTTCAGAAGCTAATCGATTTTTGTTCTAAGTTGAACCAAAAAAATTAAAAACCCGACCAATTGTTCCTCATTCCTTTTCGAGCACATTAGAAGTTTCTAATCAGTTCTGCATTTGCGTAAAAACTCAGAATGGGTTCTGAAACTGGATGAATGTCTTGGTTATAGTCAACAGTTTCCAAATATATCCGATTTTTTCAAATTTGATAATCAGACCACAAACAGTACAAAAAAAACGCGTCGCGTTCACTGAATCATGTAGTACGGTTTGTGCACTTAAAAAAGAAGTATGCAGGTCCAAAGTTAAATATTGTATCAAAATATCATGCCTGACGATTGTGACAGAACCAAGTGTAACTGTCAAGAAGTTGATTGTCATTCGGTAACTTTTGCTGAGTAAAGAGAAAGACGGTTAAAACTAAAAGAAAAAATATGTAACTACAACTAGAAGAAGAGAAAAAAGTTATTTGCAACGAGAATACATGGTTTGTGCTTTGGAACTATCTAGAGACATGTCCGGATTCATATCCAGTCTTGCCTTTGGCAACATGGAATATTAATTATGCGAATCGTCACGATTGTGGCATATAAGACACCGTCTTTGCATCATGTCGAAAGATATCAACGACCACTTGCTTTTTAACGTAAGCAAGAAAGTCCTATGGAGTAAAAACAAAAAAAAATATAGATAGATTTCTACTGACGCCTTCCATTTCAAGAAGGCTTCATCAGGTATATTACACGGTGCAGCTGTAAGTTGAATTTATTTTCTACTCCCATCTCTTTACGGCTACTACAGGTTGAACATTCGTTCCGAGTTGATGATAGACGATAGTATGGTATATAGATATATAGTCTTCCACATTTGCTAAAAGCAATTGTAAGTTATAAGATGGTTATGAAATCTACATAGCACTAAACAGCACGAGATAGAATTCCATAACTGTTATTTACTGCTGTTACTTATTATTATATAGTTATTACGTAGATGATAATATGAATCGGTATTTTGGCTTGAATGCAGATGATGTACTTCGCATATACAGATGATCATCAAATAAATGCGAATCATGTATGGCAGCATTCACATTGGAAAACGAATCTGACAAGAGGTTCACCGCAGGAACGGTACGGGGGAGAATGTATACACGAGTCAGATAGTAATGTGTTCCATGGCGCTCTACATTCTATACTCCAAAGTCCTGAAGAAATTGCAACGAGCAATAATATGTATATCCCATGTATTAGTCATCGTATGCGCAAAACGCTATAGTGCAGTTGCTAGTAAAACCTAGTACATTTCGCTACTTATCAAAGGAATTTATTCGAAAGATTCTGTGGTCAATTAGTGAAACGAAAAATTGAAATATACCAGTATTGAAAAAGAAAGTGTTATCGTATCTCCTATTTAACACGCATTTTAGTTCGCTGTGGAATATTAAACCTCGACGTTTAATTACATATTAACGAATTCAGTGCTTCTAATATTGTGTCGTTACTTTCATAGATGCAACTTGAGCAACAAGATTACGAAATATATAATTGCAAGGGCTAATTTATTTTACAATGTATTTACAATAACACTGTGGCGGATGATTTAGGATAACAATCAACCTTATTTCAAAATGAATATATGCGAGTAGTTTTTTACAGAGTGCAATTAAAATAGTTAGCTAAAAATGATTTTGTGGGTTATTGGCACCAGTAATCAAGAGAAAATAAAAACTCACCCAAGTTACGTGCACTAGAAGTTATTGACTTAAAAAAAAACGAGCAACGAGTATTAACTTTCGCTTGAGGCAGCGTTATCAAATAAAGTACATGATATATGATAACTTAGAGTCTGTACGTAATTACTACATGGAACATTAATGTTGTACTTGACATTGTCAAAAGAATCACGTATGTTCTCCCTATAGATGTATTTACTATGTCAATTTCAAAATGTCTATAAAGGGCGTGTAGTGGGTTGGCAACAATTATCATTGCTTCACGGTGGATTCTTCTTCTACTCAAGTCTGGCCTCGTTCTCTTCCAATTAAGAGGCAACAATTGGAGCCCCTACAAAGATCCCGGATCTCAAGGCCAATTAATCGCAAATGCCAAACCCACCCTTGCGGACTCGGCTACCGAGTCGAGTAGATACGGATAATATAATATAAAAAAAAATGAAAAACAAGAATAGAAGAAAGAACATACCATTAAGGCGGCCAGGAATTGCGTGTATTGATCCAACAAGGATAGCAATCAGCGATAGTAGCAGTATTTTCTCCATCTTGTTCTTTGTTGTTAGTACAGAACTGTTTTTGTGTTGTGGGTAATCACAATTCGATCATTTGAACTGGATAGATTAAATTGATTAAAATGGTTCACGATTAAGTTACACACGTGTAAGGTCGCGCGAATGTGAATCTTTAATTACAAAAGTAACGGAGTATGACGCAGGTCGAGAAATTGATTAACACAAAATGCAAAACGTAGGTGAACAAATGCTGCTCCTGGCACTATTAACTGGAGAGCGTCTTAGGTGTGATGAGCACTGTGGATCCCGGGAAAATCGCGAGCAAAGCTACGCCAAGGAGACTATTTGACTGAGATCGGTAACCGGTATAACTTCTTGCAAACGGGATGGCAATCCCGCGTACCTACATGTACTATA
Organism: Cephus cinctus; assembly: GCF_000341935.2. Classification (NCBI taxonomy): domain Eukaryota; kingdom Metazoa; phylum Arthropoda; class Insecta; order Hymenoptera; family Cephidae; genus Cephus; species Cephus cinctus. The sequence goes on from NW_014332757.1 coordinate 49,889, forward strand.
GAAACGCACAGGTCTTTCTACGTTCACTCGTCGTGATATCCAGGTAGCTGCCTAGGTACACTTCTCGTAAATGCTTGGAGAAGGTGTATAGCGAGGTTAAGTATCACCGACTTCTCGCAGACCACCTTCTTCCTCCAGCTTCTATAGCAAACGCTGATGAACTGAGCACCGCGAGGCCCCGACATTCGCTTTTCAAATGGATTTCACACTGGGCGACCTTCACCAGATGGTTTGCTAGCCTCGAATACGGGACTACTTTATGGTTGGGATCAACACCGCAAATATGTTTCTCGATAAACCATTATTCCCATACACGTACTTTTGTGTATTAGAATGTGTCGGTAAATCCGATTTAGGATGTCTCCGCAACCAGTTCCGATCGCTGGTTTCGAATAATGTGAATTTGTCGGAGAAAGTTGAATGTACTTCATTATACGATTCTTAAATTCCTCACCGACATGGAATCGCCTCGTAGACTCCCATTGTGATCTCACTTATTATTCCCCCGATATTTTATTTATCTCGTATTCTTTCTTACGGATTACATTACTAGTTCAGTAAGTGGTCCATTACCGTGGCTTTGTGAACAATCTGCCATTCGGAAAGAACAAAATGCGTCTTTTCTAATCAATTAGAAATCAGGCGCGATTAGTTGCCGAATAGTGTGTTAGTAAATAGTGAGTGGGTTGTGCGAGTGACGTGTCGTCGTCCAGCCAGTAACGCAATCTTAATAAGACCAAATGCCTCGGGCAAGGACACGCGATCTTTCAAGGATTTTTTTTCTTACTAATATCTAATCTTATCATACAGTCATCTGGGTTGTATGCAAAACTGATTATTTCAATTGCGCGTAGGTACGCCTAGCTACCTAGGCGCGCGTAGCTTGCGCTTTTCTTCGTAACTAATTTCTAACTAATTCTAACGACATAAGAATAATAAGTTCGTGAATATAAGTGGACCTTAAACATGCGAAAGCTTTTCGATTGTCATAGTGGACAAAGGTGAAAACTGCTTATTAATTCAGAACACGAAATTTGCATCTTCCTTTCCTAAAACTTGTTTTATACTCATTGTGCAATCATTTGATGCCGGGTCTTAGAGAGTAACAAGTTACGTGTCTCTTTAAAGATCTGTCCAACAATTTATTATGGCATCTGAATTGCTAATAAATATGATAATCCAAATATACCTCAATAATGATTACATCATATTTGCAACCTCCCACGTAGAAAATAATTCTGGGCACTAGCTGGGGCCAGTATAAGTTTACTAGGGGTGCCAGGTTTTAATTCCTATCCAGTGGCAGCAAGATATTGATAATTTATTAGACTGTTAATGTACATTAAAATGCATCGAACACATGATGGACATAATGGTATAATTGCAGCCAAATTAAAAAAAAAAGGAATTTGCATGTTTTATTTTCATTTTTTTTTTCATTTTTTTTTTTTTATTAAACTAAGTAAACTAAGACCACGCTAAAAACATCCCAGATGGATGGACTAAAACTCTAAGTAATTTCCAGGTGAGCGTTATTGAAAAAATCCATGATAGTTTTATCTCCAATACTCAGTTAATTCTTAATTTGAGCCTAGTTAAGCATTAATAGGGAAACCCACATTAAATTAATATAAATCCGTTGATAGTACCCAAAGAGATCCTAGTTAGATACTGACAGGGGATACTTTCATTCTGAAAACCATTTTAATGCCTGTAAGGGACTCATATTTTACCTGGATTGCCTCAATAATTTTCTACACGGACTTGTATCATATATAAAATTCAGATGTCCGTCATTAATTCCAACCTTAGAAGTCATCGCCTTTTTCTTAATATCATTCAGAAATGCCTAGCATGAATGTGGAACTGATTTTCTTGGAATATAATATTTAAGTAAATATTTTTCAAAACCGTTCAAATTCCATAACGACAGTTATATTTATACTGAAGTTGTTAAGGAATTCAATAAATGGATATTCTGTCAGATTTATATATTTTAGGCGGTTAATTGGATGATTAAAGCTAAAAAAAATAACTTGAGGCATTCTTTCATAACGAGTCTTGTTCAGAATCCATGTGAACGCATCACACAGGTATGTAGGCCTGGGTCAAGCTATTTGGATCAGGGTTCGACGAGAACATCCTTTAATGTTACTGTTATAGCAGTCCCGTTTTTTCATTTTGTAATATTTCAATTTTATTTTACCCATAACTAATTATAGATTCAAATAAAATTGAAGCGATATACAGAAATTATAAAAAAAAATGTATAGCACCGAAACGGATCTCACAGTATACATATACAGAGTTAGACAGTAGAAACGCACCAACTGAAGTTGGGCCCAAATGGCCGACACGGCACTGAGTCTTTCCTAAAAATTACAGCCAAGCACAGCTCACTGTGACTGATTCACATAAACGCGCACTGACAGTTCGCATAGCCATACGTTTTTTTTTGAATTCATTAAGCGGATCCGACAGGATTTGACAAAATTTCTATCAAGTCGAGTTTTCTACCGAAAGAGCCAACAACGGGCCTGGCGAACCGCTGTCGAGAAGAGGTGACGTCGAGACCGGAGAACACAATCTGGCGTCTCCAACTATGCAAAGCAAGCGGCGAGCGTCTTCACGATCATAGGGCATGTAGAGGTTGCAGAAGCGGCGCAGAGCCGAATATCAAGGGGGTAGAGGTGGATGTGATTCCCGCCTTCCGGAAATAGCAATGCAGTTACCCTAACATAACAAGATGCCAGGCTCTATTTCATTGGGATTATCAGAATAATTGAAGATCATGAGCTCGCTAGTGGAGCCGATGTAATAGCGAACCTGATTGGACCAAGGGGTGGTATTACGGCGCGCTCTCGGGAAGGTTCTTAACCCTTTCGCTACGAGCGTCGCCTATAGACGACGCCCGCGCGACGACCTGTGTGTCCACCCTTGTTTTAAAATTTATCATTCTGAATTAAATTACTGAATAGTTTTTCAATTAAATTGTATTATTATTTATAATAATTTCAAAGTCTCCAAATATTTCGTTATGTAAAACTTAAAGAAGCACGTCGAAATCCAGTTTACCGGCGTGCAATGTGCACACTTCGGGGCGCGGTGCCCTGTTCAGTGGCGTCAGCTCTGCGGAGCGGACTGCCGTAACAAAAGGGTTAATTTTGGAAATTTCTAGCGTCACTCACAGCGTGGTCTAGCTCAAGGATAGGCGTCTTATCGTTTCGTACTGATTTTAGATTATTTATCGTATCGTATTAGAGTGTGTTCCTGTGGATAGTAGGAGCTACAGAACAATGGTGAGTGATGCTCAGGGTTATTTCGGCTATCTTTCAATTCACGGAATCAACCGATCTTTTCTGTTCGACGTACTCTTACGCGTCTCTTATGCTTTCCTGATCGCTACGGGTCCGAGGATAGCTAATCCAAAGATAAACAGACGATCTGTCACTTTCTTATTTCGTCTCCCTGGTACACGAGTGTGTGAGGCATATCGTTTATTATCGTATTGTTCTTGTACCGTATCGTTAGTGGCAATATTGCAGCGGGCATATTGTTATATAATATTATTCGGATGTTGTCAAATTGCGTTCTGTACCATCTCGATCTGTTTTTCATGCCGATCGCTTGTATTCTGTAGTATTGTTATTATGTTCCTATTTAAAATAAATCTGATCCGTCTCTGGATTTCGGGTCCAATAGTTCGGTGTTGGATGAAATGATTTTAGTAGTTCCTTTGGTGAACCTCCTCAGTTAATTATTTTAGTACCCAGCCTCATATGAGCTAACCATGGTAAAATTTAGAAACAGTTAAGTAGTACAGCTTTCTCTATACTTAGCGCCCAAAAACTTAGTAGATTTATTTGTTTCTTTTTCTTTTCTTTTCCACTGGGTATCAATTTATTTGTAAACGCGATTTCTCTGGAAATATCGTCGCTACAACATACAAGTATATAACAGAAATAACGACAAAAAGTAAGCAGGAGGGAGAAAGACTTTACGTGAGTGACCTAAATTTCGAAAATTGGAAATTTTCGTGTCTCACCCAACGTGAGTGTCGACTGCGCTATTTCACCATTCTAACCAGCCTTCGTCGTAAAAGCATAGAATCGTGAAAATCGCGGTGTAGTCAACATTTCTTTTACGCAACTAATTTTCAAAGCAAAGGCAGAATGCTAACCAAATTGGAGAGTCCCTTCTTTACGTCGACGCAAAAATAACTTCACGTCCCATGTACGATTGCCAGAGGTTACAATAGGTACAAATGGTTAGCCCATTAACCGACACCAATAATCCACCAATCATTGGCTAGCCGGCGTTGTAACATTTTTGACTCATTCCTGATCGGAAGTTCTTACACTCTGAGTATTACGTGCAAATATCAGATCAGTGCTCTATTGCTCTTCGGATAATGATTTCTGCCATAATTTTGATCAATTTTAAGCCTTTGCCGACGCAACTCTGTGGAAAGTTGCCCAAGCTTTTTTATCGATCTGGCTTCGTGATGACATATACAATAGTAACGTAAGTTAGTTAATTCGAAGTTTCGTAAAGCCTATGCAAGCACGTAACAAATTGTTTTGCACTGTAAAATCGTGTGACCTTTTTTTTTAAACGAACTAAGATGTTCTCAGTTTACGAGTCTATCTCAAATCACTCATCTAGATGGATGCTTGTACGTCTGAAAGTCCCGTCCGCAAACCGTTAATTAACGGTAGACAGTAATACCCAGTGTCTGAGCTTTCTGTGTGTTTTTCTAATTATGATAAATAAATGACAACCAAATATCCGACGTATCTTGGCCATCATCGGAGCGTCAGTTATTATATAAGTCACTCATATATGTATATGAGAAATTATGATTATTCTTTAGACAATCCTTGTTACGATTCAACAAGGCCCCAATAGACAAACCTCCTTATGTTTATATCAGAGATATTTAAATAGTGCCTGATTGGAAGTATTCTTAGTGAAGCTTCTCTAGTGACGGCTAACCTAGCCAGGCTCCAAATAAACACAACACACACTAGCTCAACTAGAAGCTTTAATTCAGCAACTATACCCTTGTTAGCACTGTAACAAGAGCATTTTTCAGTGACATTATACTTATTATTATAATAATAGAAATATGTTATTATAACAAATACACTAATTGCGTGAAAAGTTTTCTGTTCTGTTATTCTGCAATTTATCTACATACACGGAATAACGGTGCTACGTGCTGGAAAACAACAGTCATCGAAATGTAACTACAATTGCTTAGAACATTCACTTTGTTAATAAAATCTTTACTTTTACCATTCTCGAGGAAAAAATTGTTTACAAAATTTAGAGCATCTTTTTCAAAAAGTTCAGAAAAATTTATATTTCCATATTGGATATTATGTTTTTTAATAGAAATATCAAAAGTTTATATTAAGAATTACCTTGACTATCAGGGTAATTGTGGGATATCATGGACTTTAGTCTATATTATAGACCTACATTTGAGATAGGAATAAAATTATAATGAAATATTCTACAATGTCATTAAATTTCACGAAGTTAAATATAAACAAGTGATGGTTCACGGAGTAAATATACTGGGTGTTCGTTATGAAACGCACTGTAGTAACATCGTTGCATTCCTTGTCAAATTCTAACGAATACGTATATTGTCATTTTTTATTTCATATATCAAAATTTCGAGATAATCAAGGTTGAAGTTGCAGTAATGCGACCAATCAGAACGCGTTTAAACGGAGCGTAGATGACGTCGCGAGCCAGCCCGCAAGGCCCGTTTGCACTAGGCCAATAACACTAAGACTATCGTCGTAGTGTCCCTGTTTATCTGCATGTAATTGAGTGAGATACAATCGCTCGCTGTAACGTCCGTGAATTTCAGAACGTACCCTTTATTCCTTATAATGTCTATTTCTTTAATGTGACAAGAAAGTTGTAGCAACGTATTACGTTTTGAGTGGTTCTGAAAAGGACCGATTTTGATCTACGCATGACCGAGCTTGGATCTGGACATGCTAATCTGCAACAATTACATACATTTTCTATGATAATGATTATTCTGAAACAGTAAATATTGTAGAGTACGTAACATGTTTATCAGGATGTGCCGATTAGGATACCTAATTGCATATTCTTGCGCTGTTTGTGTTTGGTTGCCATTACATTAGGCTAACACCCAATACATGTCGCAATATTCTCTCACAGAATAATCACTCGTAATGCGATCTTGTAGTCGAAACAACATAAATCGAACTAACTGTCTCCGCAATATGAAGCGAAATAGATTGTAATTTGCAAACAGTAATAAGTCTACTGCGGTCGAATGACTTGTTCACAAATTACAACTTATTTCACTTCACATTGCGGACACAGTCAGTTCACATTATGAGTAATTATTCTGTGAGAGAATATTGCGACATGTATTGGGTGTTAGCCCAATGTAATGGCAACCAAACACAAACACCGCAAGAATATGCAATTAGGTATCCTAATCAGCGACATCCTGATAAAAATGTTACGTACTCTACAATATTTACTATTTTAGAATAATCATTATCATAGAAAATCTATATAATTGTTGTAGATTAGCATGTCCAGATCCAGGCTCGGTCATGCGTAGATCAAAATCGGTCCTTTTCAGAACCACTCCAAACGTAATACGTTGGTACAACTATCTTGTCACATTAAAGGAATAGACATTATAAGGAATAAAGGGTACCTTCTGAAATTCACTGACGTTTTCAGAACCACTCCAAACGTAATACGTTGGTACAACTATCTTGTCACATTAAAGGAATAGACATTATAAGGAATAAAAGGTACCTTCTGAAATTCACTGACGTTACAGCGAGCGATTGTATCTCACTCAATTACATGCAGATAAACAGGGACACTACGACGATACTCTTGGTGTTATTGGCCTAGTGTAAGCAGGTCTTGCGGGCTGACTCGCGACGTCATCTACGCTCCGTTTAAACGTGCTCAGATTGGTCGCAATACTGCAACTTCAACCTTGATCATCTCGAAGAATTGATATATGAAATAAAAAATGAAAATATACCTATTCATTAGAATTTGACAAGGAATGCAACAATGTTACTACAGTGCGTTTCATAACGAACACCCTGTATTGAGATTGTCACAAATAAGAAATGTTATTGTACATCGGGAGTATCTCAAGATTCGTCATTCAGACCGTCAGACGTCATTTATTATTTATCATATATACAGCAGATTCACCACCAATTGTAGAAAACTCAAAAGTGTAATTGTATGCTGATGATCTCCAATTAATGAAAGATTGTTATGCGGCACAAATAAAAGAGGCTGAAGAAGAAATTATAAAAGATTTAGATAATATAGAGAGCTGGGCTGAAGAGCAAGTGCTTCTCATTAATAAAGAAAAAATCGGTAGCATTAGTCATAGGTAGTAGGAAAAAGAGAACTTTCAAAATCGTTAAAATTAAGTATAAGGAAGAATGAGATTGAGTGCAAGGAAATAGCGAGAAACTTAGAGCTAATAATGGACTCTGGACTTATGTAAGCTTTGAGCAACATGTATTAGCTAAATGTTCGATTGCATGGGCCAAACTCCGATTAATATACCCGTATATAGTATATGCATGTGTTATCTACCAAAGCAAAGTTGAATGTTACGCAAGCAGTTATACTACCGATATTAGAGTATGCAGATTGCGTACATGGACCATGCATGACCGATGGAGTAACGTGGAAGATTCAGCAGCATTTGAGAAGTCGGGATGAATAAATATGAATCTTAGACGTGTTCTACATACTGTAACGTTACAAATCGACCAACCTCTCAGTACTCCTCTACAAGCAAACAATAAGGACCGGCCAGCTCGTGGCAACAATAGCCGATAGATGAAAAACATCTCCCAAAAATCATCCGCGGAAAATAATATAAATAAAATCCGATAGATGATTAGCGCTTCTCGCTAATCAATCTAACATTCTAATTAGTTAAATAATGCATTTTAAATCAATTTAAAATATTCAAAAACTACATCGACAAATGATCAGTAAGAAAGTAAGCGTCACTTAAATCCGGAAGGATAACGTAAATTCAAATCGTTAAAACGTATTTGCGTTCGACTTATGCCCTCTGGGGTAGAGCATAGTAATTGCATAAAATCATTGTTAAGAATTCAGTCGAAGGCTCCAGCATATTAGCGCTCACTATTCCGCCGAGCCCGTTACATAGACAAAAATTGTCAAAGTTCTGAAGAGAGTACTGCAATCTACCTCAGGAACTTCAGTTGACGCCATATAGATTTCGATCTATTATCCTCGCCGTTCTACTGATGGCGCCAGCACATACGATAGCGAAATTCAGAGGATCCATATTTGTTTAAGAATAAAGTAGAGGAATTATTAAAAAGCCAAATTTACACCTAAGTTAAGATAGTCTCAGGTCTGATTGTGATCTGTAGGGGTCAGAATGCAAAGCAATTACTTATGTAGCTGATTCTCATCCTTTGTAATATCTTGACAATAAAGACACTATTATTATTATTATTATTGTTGTTGTTTTTGTTGTTGTTGTTATTATTACTATACGATAAATTTTAAGATATTTTTGATATACCTAATTTACTCAAATTTTTTATATAAAGGTGTGACAAACGTATCCCTCTTTTTTTACATTTTGTTACAATTGTACAATGATGCCATTATGTCAATTTCATGTTTGATGTGTTTTAATGAGTGTTATGACAGTTCAAACAATTTTGTATATGTATGTTAATACAATCTCATAATAAGTTTGTTGTTGCCGTTAATATTGAAATGATTACATATGTTGCTCCTCTTATTATTGTTAGGAATATATAGGAAGGCAATAGTACATTACGATACAAGTGCGCAAAGTAGGTGATTCCCGCAAGAGTCGGGTTTGTCGCCCGAGCGTAGCGAGGGGGACAACAAACAAGTGCGGGAGACACCTATGCGCACGTGTATCGTAATGTTATTTTCCTAAGAGCAAAATTCGATTTTGCGCACGTTGTTAGGAAAAAACTTAAATTGTAGTAAACTAGTGCTTCACTGCCTTGATTATTGCTCTTGGAGAATACGTATTAAGGAACTAAGGAAAACGTAAAGTCTATAATAGAAGAAAGTTACCTAGATAAACAACACCCGTATCTCCTTGGTGTTTGTACGGGAGAGTCGTATGTTTTTGTTTTATTATGCATGTGACAAATGTACACACGAACGTATTTATACTACGCAGGCAACGTGGCATGCAGGAGTAAACGTTCTACTCGCAGAAAATGAAAGTCGAGATTCCACACGATGATGGCGGTGTTGCAATCAGAGTCACGAAGGAAAGGCAGCGGAGGTATTTATCGTTAAGGATCGATTAAATCGCATGTGAACTTCACTTTTTGGGAAACACAGAATAAAGTGTACTACACTTTGTTATACGAAATATGTAAGTGAATGGAGAGGTGACACATGCAATACGGACATTTTGAATATTTAATCAACATTGAGCTACACTAATCATTCGACCGGTCTAGTCATACCTTATAATTACTCTACCTGAAAAAGTTAAATTTACGTACAGTGAGTAACTTTAATATTCGGACACTATGAGATTTTTACTATATTACGTTATAACATTATTTCTAACAAAAAAAAATTATTAAGGATTATGATGATGTACACGCTTAATAAACAATAGCGTAAATTTTATTTACATAACTTGTAACAGTTGTTGAATAATACGGTTTAAATAAAACAAACAGTGTCCGAGTTCCACGTTACTTTAATATTCGGCCACTTTCAGAAACTACATATGCACATACTTATTTTTCGGCTGGTTTTTGTTACAATACTTGTTTTAATATTTTGTTGGGTAGCCATCCTGCTTTATTACTTCTTGCAAACGCTGCTGCATATTATTAATAATTTTTTTTTAAATATTCAGTACTCAAACTGTTCCATTCTTTTTTTAAACGATTTTTTAACATTTCTCTGGAAGATATTGGTGTTTTTCGAATACGGCGCTCTAGTTCATCCCACACATTTTCAATGGGGTTAAGGTCAGGTGATTGAGGTGGTGTTTGCAAAACTTTTGGGCAATTGTACAGCAAATATTCCTGCACAATGCGTGCCTTATGTTTCGGGTCATTATCCTGGTAGAACTTGAACGTATTTTAAATCCCCATTTTTGTAGCACTTCTGTGTACATTTTTTTTCAATATGGTTATGTACAAATTTTTAAAACTGAAAAATAATTCGCCCGGTCCGAAAGTCGAAATACAGCCACAGACCATTACACTGCCACCTCTGTGCTTTACGCTCGGCCGAAGATTTTTAAATTTAAATTCTTCCTTTTTTTCCGCCTCACCATCCTTCGTCCATCTGACCCAAAAATATTAAATTTACTTTCGTCAGAAAAGATGACATCATTCCACCATGTTTCATTCTTCAAAATAAATTCTTTTGCATAATTCAGTCTCTTCTTTCGATTCTTTTCACTCACGTACAGTTTCTTTCTAGCCACTCTTCCATTATAGCCGCTATTTTTTAAGGCTCTGCGGATCGTTTGAGGATGCACGTTTTTTCCAGTCCTGTTTAAGAGCTCTGATGCTAATTTTGGGGCACTGAGCGTAGGGTCCTTCTTCATTTTTCTTAGCAATTTTCTCTCATCGCGAACGTCTAGTTTCTTCGGTTGGCCTTTTTGGGGTATAAAATCTATACGATCCTCGCATTTGAACCGCTTGACTATATCTCCCACTGTACTCTTGCTTATGTTAAGCAGAGCAGCAATTTCTCTGTACGATTTTCCTTTGGCATTATGATATATTACAAGTTGCCGTATATCAAAACTCGTGTTCGCTTTGCGAGGCATTGTACAAGTGTATTGCACGATGATCGACAAATAACTAATGAAATAAGGCTTAAACTAAAACGCTTGACTAGATTTGTAAACAAACATTGTTCTCTAACTCGGCGTAACTCGGCTTGAACATTGGAAAAAAGCGCTACATTGTAAAGTGTCCGAATATTAAAGTAACGTGAAAATCGGACAATGTTTTATTTAAGTCGTATTATTGAACAACTATTGTAAATTATCTAAACAAAATTTACGCTATTGTCTATTAAGCGTATACGTCATCATAATGCTTAATCATTTTTGTTTTGTTAGAAATTAAGTTATAACGTAATATAGTAAAAATCTCATAGTTTCCGAATATTAAAGTAACGTGAAAATCGGACAATGTTTTATTTAAGTCGTATTATTGAACAACTATTGTAAATTATCTAAACAAAATTTACGCTATTGTCTATTAAGCGTATACGTCATCATAATGCTTAATCATTTTTGTTTTGTTAGAAATTAAGTTATAACGTAATATAGTAAAAATCTCATAGTTTCCGAATATTAAAGTTACTCACTGTAGCAAAATGCTCTACGATCTTTCTCTTGTCATTGTGCGAGGTAGCAGCAAAGGACATCGTTCATTTGTATTTTTATTTAGCGAACTACGATGTGCAAAGGCACTCGTTTGACTATTGTGTTAAATTTTGACGTGAATGTTTTATTTTTTATTTTTATTCACCTCATAGGACTACTGTTATGGAGAAAGCACAATATTTTCGGAAGAGTGCAAAGGTTGGTATCATTAACATCACTTGTTTGAAAAAACCGAGAAATGAGCAAAAGAAAATATCATTGTTGAATTCGGAAAAACTATTACTACTCTGTTCTAAGGACAGGAAATTCACGACGAAAGGATTTTTTTTATATTTTAAGATATGTAAGTGAAATATACAATACTATTTGGTTTCGACTAATCGCGTCCACGACCGTCCCATTTTTTTCACTCAGCTATTTTATCTGATTGCCTTGCGTTGTATTAAGTTTGTGGCGTTGCTACGCTTTAACACTATGCCGTCCGGCGACACCACAGTGGTGTCGCGCACAAAGTATCGCTCAACGGCCGGCGACAGTACTTTAGTATCGTTTGCATTCTGTTGGTGATCTATGGTGATCTGTGGTGTTCTGTTGGTGTTTTGTTTAAATAACAATAAGTTACACACGTCAGCAAGTTTTTTATTTTTATAAATAGTTGTGCCCTTTCATCATGGCAGACGAAAGAGAAGATACGATTATTCACGATGAATGCGCGGAAAATTTTTCTGACGTTTCAATCGACTTTGCCGATTGGAAAGAAGACATTCAAAATGTCTATAAAAATTAGGGGGACAGGATTGAAAACTCATGAGAACTAACGATGAGATTAGTACAACTTGACAATTTATAATGTCCCGATAACCTTCAGAACAGCCGGCGCCAAGCGAAGAAATTTTTATGAGACGTGCGCACGGCAAAGTGTTAATGGTCTTTTACTATTAATATACCTTGCAATCATTCTAACTCGTTTATTCCACTTTGTTCTCTTGATTTATCTGCCGTAAGATATGGTTTTTCGTGAAATGATTAATCAGGGCCTCATCCACTATATTTAATAGTTTTATTTACTCCAAATCTTCTATTTTAATGCGTAAAATATACAGAAATTGTTGTATTCCACATCTGTCATAGAGACAATTCTAAAAAACTCATTTTTTAAATTCGAAAATCGCCGCTCTAACATCGTGTAAATGTTTCCAACTGATAGTCGCAGGCGCCTCCATAAATCATTTTCTTATAAAAACGTTCATGTAAACATGACATATTCTAGACACATATTTTTGTCCTTAATATGTTAAGTTTTGTTATTAAATGTAGTATTAACTTATTCGTTTGATTATTTTCATATGATAAAGCCCGAAGCCTCTTACATCACCGAAATATCTTTAAATTTTAACTAAGCATAACATTTTTTTTATTCTTTGAAGTATTATGAAAGATTAAGCAGAGAGAAGAGAAATGCTAATAATAGTCGAGTACCGTTATTGCAAGCGGTTTAAGTGCTATGTGGCTTCACTAAAATGTCAGACGTCTGCTCTTTCTGGGAAAGCAAGGTTGTGAAGCTTCATTACGTGAAATTAAAATGTGAAGGATACGCGTATCTTCGACATTTTGTATTTCGTCTCTTTCAATATACTCATCATTGTTATCTTAGAAGAATCTATCGATGAATTATCTCAGACAAATATAAGAAAGATTTAGAACAAAGAAAATAGAAATTCACGAATAAAATCAAATTTATGCGTCTATTTGGATTATTTAGCTATACCGAAACTCAATAGGTAACATACATTAGTATATTGCTAATCATAGTTTTGACTAATTATTGTTCAGTTAAGTAGTGGTAATTGAACAATGATTCTGGACGCTCGAAATGATGATTATTCTTTAGGACTATTATAAAGGTTAGAGTAATTCGTTAAAGACTAACCTTGCGAACACGAGTATTAAGGAGGTTCTGTCGAAACTACCTACTTGAATTTTCACGTCTGAAACTTTTATAGATTATAAATTAAACAATTCTGAACTCAATTGCAAAATTTGAAGGTCGGTCACCGACGAAAATGTTAAGAAACATTATATTAAAAACGAAACTTTATATATGGACTCAAACGTCACAGAGATTGAACTTTGACTTTGGATGAGAAACTAATATATTTAAAGTGAAATGTGAAACAATAAGTGGTGTACTACGGATTCGTGAATTCTTCAGAATTCGATAAATACAATAAAAAAAGTGACCTTACCGGGTGTTTTAAAGAGCAATTGCAAATCAATTTGCCGGATCTCCATCGATTCACCGGGAGAGATCCAATAAACAAATAAATGAAAGTCAAATGAGAGTATGACTTTTAAAATATATTTATATAAATGAGCTAATTTCACAAAGATGAACAACTACAAACAAATTTCTATACTGAATAATTTCGTAGAAAGTCCGGTTTATTTCAATCGATTTACGAAATTGATTGGATAGTTGATCAGTTGACTAGCATGCATCGACAGGACCTCCTTTAATGGACATGTTGACGAATAATATCACGTAACTAATCAATATATATACAGATTATCTGATTCTAATGGAATCGAAGATGCAAAACTGCTGTTCGAATTGAGGAAGTTCACTGACTCTTAAGACGTGTAGGGGGTATT
>NW_014332757.1:64295-71188 GCF_000341935.2 Cephus cinctus
GGGGGTGGGGGGGGGGGGGGGGTACTTTCACAGAAGAGTCATTAAGTGCCCTCCTCCCATGTGACTGCACTCCATCCGCAGTCACTTGTCGTTTCTCTCATAATTTCTGGTTACTATTGATGATTTCCGCACAGTAAGATCTTGGTGTTTGCATAATATTTTATTTAATAATTTGAACATAATTCACTTTTCTTCCCACTTTTATTCTGCTATTTATTTTTGTAAGTAGCTACAGGTATACAATCAAAAAAGATTGCTAGTGTATTTAGAATACAAGGTAAATTTAAAACAAGTTGCAGCGATTAGTAAAGTCTAATGTAGTTATAATAAGAGAATATTGTTACTAGACATTAGTAGCGATTTAAGTTAACTATTATCAAATGTTGTGCATAAGTCATTTATAAATTTCAGAGTAATACAGATTGTACCCGGTCTCAAATTTTTCCAGACGTTGAAGGTACATATTTCTACGGTAACCCTAATTAAATAGATAATAGTTACTTTTTATATGAAGTGTATAATAGACTATCATTTATTTCTTGAATCAAATTTCAGAATAATTAGCTGCATGTTTATGTAAAAATATTTTATATAATAATCGATACACGTTTCTTTCGGATTACGGAACTCTCATTACCATACGAATAAAATATCAATGAATATCGTATATAACAGGATTTTGGAAAAGATTCTTTTTCAAAGTAACGTTCAGTGCATATTTTGCAAGTTAACAATAATTTTGACACTAATTTCGCAACAATTAACCACAAACTGAAAGAGTAATACGAGGCGAAATTTTTTTGGCAAATTTGAAAAACTCGAAAATTTTCGGATCGCATTATTCTTTCAATATTTGGTTAATTATTGCGAAAATGGTGTCAAAATAATTTTTAATCTTGTATAATGTGCTTTGAACCATTATTAGACCGCAATAGTGCAAGTAACTATTGAAGGTAACTATTAATTTCTATCGAATATCATTGTTAGTCGAATAATAACTAGCATGCTTTTTGTTACCGTTTAGTGATCACAATTATTACAAACAATGAGAATTTATGCAGCACATTAACGTTTAATACGATTCAATAAAAGGGCATACATATAGGAGAAGGAGTAGCAACGTGCGATGGTATTGACTCTAATTATCGTGCAAGTACTAATTTATGGTTTTAGTTCAATCGAGCTGCATCATCCCTTATGTGCTGCTCCCTTAGAAGTTCGTTGCCATGTTCCACCTAACTAACATGATTTGGACACTTCGTTATTTGCAGCTGAGCTACTATTCACAGGTAAAATTAGAAGGACGAAGACAATAGATTTATAGATGGAACGTCTATTTATATTGTTATTGAAAAGAATGATCGGACAAAAGTATTACAAAAGTATTACAAAACGCAATCATCTTTTTTTCAAAAGATTTGAGTCTAACTCGAGTATTTTTGTAAAGTAATCAACTGTTTCACGAATTTATTAATTGGAATATTAATGAAGATAGATGTAACTAACAAAGAACCTTTCGTAGGTGTCCGCCTCCGATTTTCTTCGTTTTCACATATAATGTGTAGTACTTAATAAACTAAGCGACACGTATTTTTTCTTATCGGCCCAAATCAGGTTTTTGAGAGTGAAAACTGCCCCCGAAAATTGTGGTACTAAACACCTATTTAATTATTTCACATATAACAGCGATATCTTTCACAATGAAACCAACTGAAAAAATTTCCTCACAATGAGGGATCAAAAATGTGATTTTCTCAAATTTGTCGAATAACTTTTATGGGTCTGAACAACCCCAAAGTTATTTTTCATTATAAAAAAATCGCTAAACAAAAGCAAATTCAAGCCAAAAAATTCGGAAAAATATGTTAGTCGCGATAATTAAATAAAGTGCTTTTGCATTTTCACGAAAAATCATTTTCTAAGGGTTAACCATCCGTAAGTGCAATTTATTGTTGGTATGTTTCCGTAGAATGAAGGAACTTATATGACATACGTTGACACGTTTATAAGACGCCTTACATTAGCATTTATTTCAAATGTAATTTGAGTACCTATAGACATTGAGCTGACAAAGTTTCGACTTACTTTCGTTAAGGTAGTTCTGCTGTCTACGTAAATTAAACTGTTGCACCTCAATTTTTTATATATAAAAGTTTAAGTATTCAATTAAATGTCAAGAAAATGTCAAGCCCGTTTACCGGTCATTTGAGAGAATAATTAATTGTTGAAAATCGACATTTTTATACGGGACCTTATGACTGGAGCAATCAGTGGCATTTATTCGTTAATAATTTATATACTTAGATCAAAGATAGCGGAAATATAAAAAGCATCTCCTGTTTGTTAGACGTTACAGATCATGTCCGATAAAAAAAAGAAGTAGAGTTACCGGACATCTCAAGCGATAAATAACATTATCGAGACGATAATAAGTTGGGAAGGAGCGGCTCGCTTGGAATTACGTCGCTCTGAACATGGGGCAAAAGCTTGGCAACAATACATTATGCGATATAGCTATAATATGAATTGATTCAAGCGAGGATTTAAAATTAGTTTTGTAACAAAAGTCGGGATATTATAATTAAGGCACATTATTAAAAAATCGGAATTATTTATGCAACTAATTACTATAATATTCTAGGTGCTTAATTTTCAACATATAGTCGCTAGGGCTCTTGACCCCTGCGTAGCAGCAGAATTACCTTAAAGGTGCATATTTAGGGGGTATTAACCCTTAAACATGTTGCCTACGAAAAAAAAATTTCATCGTAAAAATTCAAATCTTGTCACTATGGAGTTGTACTATTTTTATATGTATAGAATTAGAAGTTGCTGCGGAGTGTTTTTGTCGACTCACACGTCCTTATCTATAGAATGAAGGCTGATTAATAGTGAATAATCGTTCAGTGTTATTTTAAACGTAGTTGACTTTGTGACAAGAGTCCCTAACCAGACACGGGGTATCCGAGCGAGCACTAGTTCGCTGCCGCGCCACTAGGTGGCCAAGGCAACTCGCATGTAAAAAACGTAGGACCGGGTAAATAATTAATCCGTCGATGGTGCGGATTGTGGTCTTCTTCGTCTTCTTCGCCATCAACATATAATTTTGTATCCTGCATCCGGAATACTGCATCTAATATCCAGCTTCTCTCATCCGAGAGAGAACCATTTTTTGTAGGATCACACCGTTCGTTGAGGACTCTGTGATTCTATTTCGTTTCAGCAACTTAGTCCAGTAGCGCAGCGTTTAGCTACCCTGGACAAAATTAGCAGAGAGTGATCGCTCTCGCATCATCCGTAGCAGGAAGTGTTGGCTTCCGCAATCTCAAATCTCGCATCATCCGTAGCAGGAAGTTGTTGGCTTCCACATCCTCAAGTCAATTCCTCCGATATCTTGAATCACACCGATTGTAATAGAACCGATCGATGATACCGTATAGAGACGCAAAGTATAATAAACGAAGAAAAGTTTACCTGAAAAGAACGTACCTACCCCACAGCCCCACAGTTCCTAATCTCTGCTGTACACACACACATACCCTTTCTGGGGAATGCTAAAATAGTCTAAATCGGTTAGGAATGCGCGATTATGCACACCGAACGAAAAGAGGTTCTTCTTTGATTTTCATACTCAAAATGGCGTTTGCGCCAATTTTCGATACGATATTCGTGATTAGAAGGTCAAAATACGTTATTAAACCAAATTTCAGATCGATCGGCGGTATGTGCTTTTCGGAAGTACACCCTGGCAATAAATCCGTTGAATGTAATAAAACTTTTGTTATCCAGTTAACTGTGATTGACGAGTATACTCGTCATCGCTCGATTTCGGCAACATATATAGGTGCGCGCTCGCAAAAGGGAGCGCCACAGCTAACTGGTTATTTGTGTTCCAAATCATGAATATTCCGTATAGTGAGGTTAATGACGTAGAACAGAAACTGGCAGATCATTTCCAAAAAATATTAATGCGCGGTGTAGATGATTTCAATGGCGTGGAGATTTTAGAAGAAGATACTTTAGACTTTAAAGAGCTATATAAAGACTGGGAGTCTTCGGATGTGGAAGACACACATGCAGAATGGACCCCTAAGCTTGGTTTACAGCAGATGAACCTGCTTGTAAAAAAGATGACGAATATATTGCCTTCGATTATAAGCATAGAGCAGTAGAATTTTGGAGAAGCTCCACAGCAAAAAGTAATCGTCCAATAAGTGTCGTTAAACATCGATTCAAACAAGTAACATCAGAACGTCAATTGAGGCGATGGGCAGGACAAGTAAATAAAGGAGGTAAGTACCTTATATGGAAAATTTACATCGTATTGCAGACTACACGTTGAACAATTTTAAAAGTTCAATTGATGATGATATAATAGTCCATGATATAGACCTAAAAAATGGGCTCTGCATGCTAAAAAAATTCTTGGTTTCGAAGATTCATGATTTAAAGCATTGAACTGGTAGGTGTGGCGGTTTAAAAAAAACTCACCAAATAACACCAAGAAAAGTTAATAAATTTATCATCATAAAAACGTTAGAAGATAAGGAAGCTTTGATAGTAAACGGAGAAGTTTACGAATCAAGTGAAACCGCACATCACTCAAAATGAGAGGAAGAATGTTTATAACTCGGATCAAAGTGGATTCCAGTTAGAGATGCATTCAGGACGAACATTAGTAATTGAAGATACACGACAAGTGGAATGTCTAGCCCAATCTATTTCTTCTACAACCCATAGCTATATTATTCAGCCCATGATTTCTGTAGATGGAAAGCTTCTATTTCCACTTTTTCTTGTATTAAAAGAACAAAATGGAAAGTTTGGGCCCATTGTGGAAGTAACCATTTTTCGGTCAATCAACGCTTTTCTAGCTGCATCAAAACTTGGAACGCCTTGCTAGCTACAAAAAATCTGGTCAAGTAAATATGTTTATTTTTCAGAATTTTGAGTAATAAAAGTATTTATTCATGTACTTGAAGTTCTGAATGTTCAAATCAACGAAACAATTTTTTTCAACTCTATTTTGTGTAAAAATATTTTTCTAAACATATCCTTGTATAAATTGATATTTTGAAAAAGAACCAATATTTTAGTACTTTTTAAAGAGAGGAGGCTGCGGCTCGAGGCTAAACCTGAAAAAAATATAAGTTCGAATCGAACGCCAGTTACTATTTTGAAACCATCCGCTACTAGTAGTGAGTATATGTGAATATACCGGAAGTGAAATTTTCAATTAAGTTTACAATAAATTTGTAAAAAATCTTGTTGATTTGAACGTTCCGTACTTGAAGCACTTCAACCACATATTTATTCCGTTTATTAATTTTAACATACGAATAATTTTGACCATAGAACGTTTTCGAAGCTGGCTGGAGCACGTTTTCTTTCCAAACGTAGGACCCACAAGTGTGTTATTCATAGACTCTTGGACTGGACATTATCCAGAAGTTGTATGGCAAGTAACAATTGCTGGGAAAAATATTATTCTCATGTTATACCAAAAGGCACGACCGTAAAAGTTCAGCCCCTTGATGTATACCGATTTCTTATTTCGAAGAGGTATGTGCGACATTTTTGATTCCGTTATACTTTTAAGCCCGTATTCACAACTCGCTCTTAAAGTTACTAACAGAGTTGCTTGTAGTTAAAAGTCACTAAGAAAAAATTTAAAAGCGCGCTATTAGCACTAAAAGCGAGTTCCGAATACGGGCTTCAGACTATGACACGAAGGAATGTCTGCAAAATTCTACTGCTCTTTGCTTATAATCGAAGCCAATATATTCATCATCTTTCGTACAAGCAGGTTCA
Organism: Cephus cinctus; assembly: GCF_000341935.2. Taxonomy (NCBI): domain Eukaryota; kingdom Metazoa; phylum Arthropoda; class Insecta; order Hymenoptera; family Cephidae; genus Cephus; species Cephus cinctus. The sequence goes on from NW_014332757.1 coordinate 70,107, forward strand.
TCTGCTGTAAACCAAGTTTAGGGGTCCATTCTGCATGTGTGTCTTCCACATCCAAAGACTCCCAGTCTTTATATGGCTCTTCAAAGTCTAAAGTATCTTCTTCTAAAATATCCACGCCATTGAAATAATCTACACCGCGCATTAATATTTTTTGGGAATTATCTGCCAGTTGCTGCTCTACGTTCTTAACCTCACTATCCAAAATATTCATGGTTTGGAACAGAAATAACAGAAGTTTTATTACATTCAACGAATTTAATGCCGTGTTTCAAACTAGATAACTGGTTATGTTTCACTGTAGAAAAGATGAAACTAATGAAATTACACGTTCTAACTCTACCACGTTTAAAACAACACTGAACGATTATTCACTATGAGTCAGCCTTCATTCTATAGATAAAGACATGTGAGTCGACAAAAACACTCCACAGCAACTTCTAATTTTATACTGTGAGGTATTCTTCTTAACTTGACACCGATAACGAAAAATCCGAGAACTAACCTACGTTACCTTTGGCCGTCCACCTTTCGCTCATGCATCCGCAAGCTAGGCAACTACACGGGCGAAAACTTTCCATACCGTGTCGAAACACAGCTAGAAAAATTATCAACAGATAGAACGGGAGCACCAGCCAGCCCGTGACGACTCGGTCGGTGCCCCAAGACAGACTGCTTGGACAATAGTCAAATTCGGGAACTAATCATTCTGATTGGTATATAATGAAAAATAATTTTGGGGTAGTTCACCCCCATAAAAATTATTGGACAATTTGAAAAAACCACATTTTTGATCTCTCATTGTGAGGAAATTTTTCCAGCTGGTTTCATTGTAAAAGATACCACTGTTATATGTGAAATAATTAAATAGGTGTTTAGTACCACAATTTTCGAAAAAAATACATATCGCTTAGTTTATCGAGTACTACAACATATGTGAAAACGAAGAAAATTGGAGGCGAACACCTGCCAAAGGTTCTATGTAAGTAAAATATGTATATGATGGAAAGTCGAAGAAACATACGTAATAGAAACAAATATATTGAAACTTTCCGAATCCGTTCATGAGTGAAGTGTAATTTGTT
>NW_014332757.1:71499-76992 GCF_000341935.2 Cephus cinctus
GGGGGGGGGGGGGGATAGAATGTGGATCTATACGGAGAGAATTTTTCATTAAAAATTATCGTGAAACTTACGATACTTACGGGACATGCTGGTATTTTATAACATATTACTTATACATACAGGGTGTCCCATTTTAATTTAGGCACTGCAATATCTCGGAAACAAGGAGTTTTTGGAAAAACTGTTTGAGACCAAAGTTGTCGGGCTCGAAGGGGGCGATCTAGTGAGATACCTGAATTTTCCACTTGGGGCTTGTGTTGGGCCCTGTGAGACCCAAGTCCATTTTTTAAAAATCAGAAACACTATTTTTTATTGCAGATTTATGTTGTATGAAAAAAAATAAGTAAGTTTTGTTCTTGATAATTTTTCGATAAACCCTCTGCAAAAGACGCAAAAAGTCCTCGAAGTTGAATTTTGAAATACGTTACAAGTTCTGGTTTTTTATTAGTTATAATAGTAATATGGACTGGAGATTTGATAATTTGACTAAATTGAAGCTACAGGATGTTAATCCTGCCAATTAAGGCAAGATCAACGAACGACCCAGCCAATGCACAGTGGGATAGAAGCTAAAAAGATTGGCCAAAAGACAAGATTTCGTCTGATTTGTATGAAACTTGATATGAGACGGTTGTTGAAGTCTTTGATTTTGAATTTGAAGTAAAAAAATTCAAAATTCAGAATGGCGAATTCAATACGGTGACCGAAACTTAAAAACTTTACATAATTTATATGAAACCTGGTATAGGGGTTGTTGAGGTCCCTCGTTTTGAACTTGACGTCAGAAATTACAATTTCAGGTTGATTGTTTTTTTGTGAGTTCCCTAGCCTCTCACAATTCCGAGGTGGTTGTTTTTCCACTTTTTCTCCTTAGTTGCTATTCTATTATGTATACTATTCACTATGTATACTATTCACAAATCTTTGTACAATAAGAGATAGGTGGAAAACAGAAAACAGATGACTAGGACACACATAATTCGTGCGTGATTGACCTCAAGACGCGTCAAGATTCTCATTTTTTAAAATGATTTCAATATGAATTTAAAAATTGTTTAATGAATTTTGGGCCTGTTTGAGCCCAAAACAGTCACGGGGCCCAACATTAATTTAGATTATCAAATCGCCAATCCATATTGCTATTGTCACTAACGAAAAACCGGAACTCGTAATGTATTTAAAAAGTCAACTTCGAGGGCCCTTTGCGTCTTTTGCAGAGGGTTTATCGAAAAATGATCAAGAACAAAACTTATTTATTTTTTTTTCATATAACACAAATCTACAATAAAAATAGGGGTTCTCGTTTTAAAAAAATAGACTTTGGTCTCATAGGGCCCAACACAGGCACCAAGCTAAAAATTTAAGGTATCTCACTAGATGGCCCCGTTCGAGCGCGATAACTTTTGTCTCAAATATTTTTTCCAAAAACTCCTTGTTTCCGCGATATTGCAGTGTCTAAGTTAAAATGGGATACCCTGTATATTTAAGAGCAACTCACGAAAACATACTAAAAAGTAAGCGTTAAACGTCAGCTTTTACTGAAGTGTACAGTAACAATTTCAAAACTTGAAAATATATTGTGTAAAACTGTAGCTTTTACCCTGTTAATTTAAAAAATTCATCTAAAACAGCCGAATTATCTCGTGCGCTAGATACAATTTTATCGTGGAGTGGATTACTATTCATATCTTGGGAGTCCCGATAAACATTATGGCTTTTTATATGTTTTTCTGAAGACTTCTAAGATTTTTATCGTAAAATCTGGTAATAAATTGTTTTTGTAATTATGGTTTCTTTTGAAGTTAGCTTAATAAAATGTCTTTTGATTTATATTTATTTGCTTTAGTTATTCTCTCACATACATGCAAAGAATTGAAAATAAGTATTCGAACAGTATAATTCAGACTAAAAAAATGTAGGTTTATTAAACAATTTGTATATGGTTCTACCGTAGAGATCGAATAGAGAGCTAACTTCAGTTGATGCTGTACTCCTAAGTAACACTATACATCTTGCAACGAAGTGAAAATATCGATCAGTTTCTGGTTATATAAAATCAGGTGTTTTTTTTTTTTTTTAAACAACAGCAATACTTACATTAAGCCAGGTAAACGTGAAACCATGAAAATAGGATCAGACAGCGAGTAGGAGGGGGAGGCAATGGACGAGGGATACGTATCAACGCCCGAAAAGAACGCGGGGAGATAAATGTGTGAAACGTGAAAAAGTGAAAAGTGATGGACACGGAGAGATAGTTTTTTTTTGAACGAACAGTATTTCTTTAAAATTTTTTTGGTCAAGTAATATCTGCGAATATCTCGGCTGCATTTTCATTCTGTTATTTTTCTTGCTTTTCTATTTAATTTTTTTTGAATGTAACAATTGTGACGTGATTTTTCGAATCACAGTCCCAAGGCAGCTCCGGTTTTCAATACAGATAACATTCTCGATTTCTGGTTCCCTTCGAGTCGCCACCCTGCTCAGAAGCTACGCTCTCGGGTTGATTCGTACAGTTATGTCAAGGCTCTCGTAAGATTTTGTTATTGTTTAGTTGAGGTCGAGGTGCTCGAATCTGCCGTGGGGAGATAGTCTCGACGTACCGAGTTGCCCGGCAGAGGAGAGTACCCGACGGAAATGTCTCCACGGACCGGCAGAAGCCCGGGTGAGATACCGGCGCCCCGCTGGAGATGGGCAAAGGGCTGTAGAGCAGGCGGAGATAGTTTTGATACGGTTAAGGGCAGAAGAGGAACCTCCTGCCCGAGTTAAGGATGTGGTGCCCAGCTGTCGCCCGATGCCCTGGGGAAGCGGCCGTGGAGGATCCCAGAAATTACGTACCGATTTGTTAAGGAACGCTCTCGATTTGGTTTAAAGGGACGACTCGAAGGAGATAGAAGAGTTATCGGTTATGAGGCTCTCGACCATTCAGAATGATTAGTTCTCGGATTTGGCTATTGTCAAAGCAGTCTGTCTCGGGGCACCGACCGAGGTGTCACGGGCTGGCTCGTGCTCCCGTGCTATCTGTTGATAGTTTTTCTTGCCGTGTTTCGCTACGGTATAGCAAGTTCTCGATTCGTATAGCTCTCGCGTTGTTCTCGCAATACCAAGGGAATTTGATGAATTCCTGTGTGTTACGAAGGTGTAGTGCTGTGCCTTAGTGCAGTGCTCACCAGAGTGTCCTTTGGATACAGTTCTCGGCCTCCACGGATTAGCTGTACCAGCTCCGGTGAGGACTCCCAATTTATTAATTGGTGAAGGGATCTCGATAGAGAGTTAAGATTAGTTCTGATACGTTCTCGGTTCGTCGCTCTCTGTCTCTCGCACTATTTGCCGGACTCTTACTCCGACCCTCTCTACCTCAAACCTAGCAGCCTGAGCGGCCGTGCATTTCCGTAACCGTCCGCTCCCGTTCGTGTATCCAGTTGCGTTTGCTGATTTTACGCGACCCCAAAGATCAGCACCTACGGTTGCCTTTCTCGATTTTACGCGTCCCCAAAAATCGACAGGATCCGTTAAGCTATCGCCTCGTCTGATAGGTTCCGTCAGAGTTCTCGTTCTTGGTGGAGTTGGGCCTGTTCCACCCCAAGTCCCAGTTTATACCGGCTCGTCAGTTCCCGGTGAAAAAAGAATTGGCTGGCCCCCGCCTGGCTTGTGGATGCACGAACGACGGGTGGACGGCCGAAGGTAACGTAGGTTGGTTCTCGAAGATAGTCGTTCTCGTATGTTTTGCTATCGGTGTCGGGTCAAGTTAAAGAAAAATTACGTTACAGTATATAAACGGCGACGTTTCGCGACTCGAGCATTCTATCACCTGAGCTAGCTAGGTTACCTTTAGTAAAGTAAACGTGCAAACCGTTTCGGGCAAGCGGGCAAACCGTCCCACTTGACCATCATTTCTAGAGGTCCTTCTACTCTTGTAATCGAGCAAACCGTTTTGGGTAGGGAGCAAACCGTCTCTTCTGCCAGATAGAATCAATCTCTGCATTTCAGTTGGGCCGTCACTTTGATACACTTGATCATTGTGCCGTTTCCGCTATACATGCCATCCTAACTTTATTCAAATACTTGCACAACTAGCTACTTTGCGAATGAGACTTCTCACCTAGCCAAGATAGCAACGTTGTTTTTAGATAGGACCACGTCTACCTGTAATCACGAGTTCCCTTGTGGAAAACTGTTCAACAGCACGACGCTTATATTTTAACGAGTCAACTCTGTAATCAAATTCCGCTGGTCGGAGGCTGCTTTCAAACACGATTCTATATTTCATTAATACAATCAGAATAAGAGCCAATATAGAATCACACGAGACTAGAAGTTTACCTACGATTTCCGTCAGACATATCGTATAGGTAAACTGCGTGTAACAACCGTATTGATACAATTGACTGTCCGATTACTAAACTGTTGTATATACCATTTATAATTATTCTTACTGTCCGCCTACGTATATATCTATTCTTCGCTTACTAACATCCAGCATTCTCAAGGCTGGACCTGCACTAACACTGATTGTTTTCCATTGTAGGATAATATATTTTCTTTTCGAATTTGTAAAACAAAATCTCACTTTCCTTTGTTCCGCCTGATATTTTTCCTAAATTCCTAACAGTCGATTCTGACTCGAACCCGCCTTTTTGGCACGATCCGGAGAACCGTATCGTGCGAATAATGTTACAATATACGTATTTGAATTTTCAAACTATGATGTCATACATTTCGTATAATATTCTCGAATTTACGATAAAAGTACATTAATATGAATCACACCAAAAATGTTTTTTCAAAACAAAACGGTTACGCCAAGTTTTAAAAGTGTAGCCATTTCATAAAAAATAAATCCTTGCTAAAAAAATACCAAGCAAAAATATTAAATCAAATTCAATAAATTAGCCAAGCAAAAATCCTGTGGTGTACTGGTATGTGTGAGGCACGGCCCGGCGAGAGGACACGACAAATGTAAGAGCGTGCGAACGAGTCAGTCGTTGAATTCGAGGCTCAAGTACACATGGTCTCCGTCAATGATAAATCGGAGGAAATAAAGGCTTTTGGTTGTGGTCAAGGGAGCCGATTTGTTCGTAGGTTTCTTAAGACTTTTCCCGTACATTACAATCTCCTAGGTAGATGCTTAATAGACGTACATGTTTCTCTACAAAAAACTTGGTGTGCCGGCGACTAGCTCCAATATATGGTCCATTGAAGTAAGGACGGGAGTGTTGTGCTGGGAGACTCCTGACCCCATTGAGAAACGCCAGGCCAAGTAGTTCATGCGTGAAGCAATGCGCTAAGTCAGAACTAAAGGCGGCCTGGCAACCAAGATGTGGAAATCGAAAAATCGCACAAAAAACACTTTTCGGAAGTCCAGCTTATGGCTGCACATCCGAAAATCTACAGTCTTCAATTAAAATCCGAAATGATAAGGTGGTCTCGTGGAGTAGACTCGGTATAGGAAATAGGAAGACCGAACGGTGCCTATATTTTCCAAGTCGACGTACG